>NW_020837952.1:37362499-37560497 GCF_003676395.1 Aethalodelphis obliquidens
GTCACAAAGCACCGAGCTGATCTCCCTGTGCTATGCAGCTGCTTTCCACTAGCTATCTATTATACATTTGGTAGTGTATATATGTCAGTGCTACTCTCTCACTTCATCCCAGCTTCCCCCTCCCCGCTGCGTCCTCAAGTCTGTTCTCCACGTCTGCATCTTTATTCCTGCCCTGCCACTAGGTTCATCAGTACCATTTTTTTAGCTTCCATATATGTGCGTTAGCATCTGGTATTTGTTTTTCTCTTTCTGCCTTACTTCACTCCGTATGACAGACTCTAGGTCCATCCACCTCATTACAAATAACTCAGTTTCATTCCTTTTTATGGCTGAGTAATATTCCATTGTATATATGTGCCACATTCATCTGTTGATGGACACTTAGGTTGCATCCATGTCCTGGCTATTGTAAATAGAGCTGCAATGAACATTTTGGTACATGACTGTTTTTGAATTATGTTTTTCTCAGAGTATATGCCCAGTAGTGGGATTGCTGGGTCGTATGGTAGTTCTATTTTTAGTTTAAGGAACCTCCATACCATTCTCCATAGTGGCTGTATCAATTTACATTCCCACCAACAGTGCAGGAGGGTTCCCTTTTCTCCACACCCTCTCCAGCATTTATTGTTTGTAGATTTTTGATGATGGCCATTTTGACTGGTGTGAGATGATATCTCATTGTAGTTTTGATTTGCATTTCTCTAATGATTAATGATGTTGAACATCTTTACACATCTTTCATGTGTTTGTTGGTAATCTGTGTATCTTCTTTGGAGAAATGTCTGTTTAGGTCTTCTGCCCATTTTTGGATTGGGCTGTTTGGTTTTTTGATATTGAGCTGCATGAGCTGCTTGTATATTTTTCCTTCCTCATTTAAATGAAAGCAGGGTCAGTTGTCAATCGGGTCTAGGGTCTCAGGAGAAGGGGCATCTCCCACCAGCTTGCCAATTCAAGGTCAACCACTACAGAATCCATATATTCTCATACAGTCAGCCCTCTGTGTCTGTACATTCTGCATCCTTGAATTCAACCAACTACAAATGAAAAATATTTGAAAAAAAATTCCAGAAATTTCCAAAAAGCAAAACTTGAATTTGCCATCCACCAGCAACAATTTACACAGAATTTACATTGCATTATGTATTACAAGTAATCTAGAGATGATTTAAACTGTATGGGAGGATGTGTGTGGATTATATGTAAATCCATTTTATAAACTGGACTTTAGCATCTGAGGATTTTGGTATCTGAAGAGGTCCTGGAACCAATCCCACTAGGATACTGAGGGACGACTGTATATCCATTTTACTCCAGTTCCATGTCACCAGTGCCTACTACAAATTTCCATTCCACACGCCTCTTAGTTATTAAATTTGAGGCCCCAGAGTTAACCTTGGCTTCTTTTCTTTATCCTCCATATCCTCTCAGATACCCTTCATATCTTCTCATTGCATCTCCTAGCCAATGCCACCATAGTGGAAGCAGCACAGGTTCCAACAAAGGGTCTGTAACTCTAATGAGTTAATGTTTCCTCCAAGAGGACTGTCCCCTCCCTTCTCACTAGCATATCCACCAAGCACTTTGGCCAGGAGGTCATTCAGACCCTTGGAAAGCCACGGTGATTGTCCTTCAAGACAGAGGGCTGGCGCCCCCTTTCCCACAGCTCCAGTGCCTCTTCCATTGCCTCAGCTTCTTTATTTTCCAACTGGCTGCTGATTTTCAATTTCCACAACATGCAGTCACTGTGGTTTCAGACATCAACAAAAGGCATACGTCCCAGCTGCTGTGTAGGTCCCCAACCAGCTCCAGGATTCCTTTGCTACTGTGAAGCCTATAAGTCTCTAGTAAGTTTCTTCTTTCAGTGCCATAGCCCTAGCAGAGAAGTCAGCCACAGCCCTTTAGCACTTTCTGAACCGATTGCGGAGTCTCCTTTCAGACACACAGGGAGCTGCCTCCCCACAACGGATAAGCTGTGCCTTCTCTGGCTCCTTAACCTAAAGTCAGAAAACGCCCACCAAACTGCTTAGATCCACACCAGCGTCATGTGCCCTGAGGCAGTAGAACAAGTTGAAAAATGATTTGTGCTAAATATTCATTTGAAATGCAGCCAAGTTGACTTTAGAAAGCCTCACACTTCGTTATTTGATAGCTTCTTCCTGGTTTAGTTGGTAAAATGAGCTCTTTAAGCAGGTAATTCATGACATTGCACCAGGATATTGAATGAGTCAGAAAAAATTTAAAGGTCACAATAAAGTTTAGAAGCAAGTTACAAAAGGATGTATAAATATGACACCATTAAAAATTAATTATAAATACAATCAGAAAAAGGTTTTCAGTAGTTACCCCGAGGGGAGGAAGGGGCGGTGGAGATTACAGGTAACTTTGTGTAACTTTTTTTCTTTGTGGTTTTGTTTCTCAGATTTTCTATAATAACCATATATTACCTTTGTAATCCAATTTTTTTTTTTCTTGCGGTAGGCGGGCCTCTCACTGTTGTGGCCTCTCCCGTTGCGGAGCACAGGCTCCGGACGCGCAGGCTCAGCAGCCATGGCTCACGGGCCCAGCCGCTCCACGGCATGCAGGATCCTCCCGGACAGGGGCATGAACCCGCGTCCCCTACATCGGCAGGTGGACTCTCAACCACTGTGCCACCAGGGAAGCCCTGTAATCCAATTTTTTAACTAATATTATTTAAAATAAAAATTATAACAAAAATGAATCAGAGGTTCCATCCTAAGGAAACTAGAGTTTCTAGCATATCCTGGTATTCTCCAGCTGTGAATTATCGTGTTAAGAAGTTGCTTTAACGCTCTGGGCTTTATTTAGTCATCTACTAAGTGAGGGGTTGAACTAAGACATCCAAGGCCCCTTCTCATGGTAAACTTCTATGATCCAACATTTGGAAAAGTTAGAATATGAGGACTCGAAGACCACAAGGTATGTGCTAGACTGAAATCCATCTATTTGCTATAGGAGTGTTCTGAGCTCTGTCTTTTTTTTTTTTCCTGTTAGTAAAATGAGAGATTTGCATCAGACATCCTCACCAGCCTCTCTCCTCCATGTCTGACATTCTGAGGTCCTGTGGGTCAGACTATGGCTCAGAAATGGTGTCTCACCTGTTAGTGACTCATAGACAAAATGTGCAGTCTGTTCTCATGCATGTTGGACAATGAACCAAAGATGCCGAGGCTGCCAAAGGTGTGTTGTTAAAAGATTGAAAATCCTGTTTCTAACAATCTTTAAGGAGGGCAAAGACAAACACAAGCACATATCTGCCTCTCCTCTTTGAAGGTTACAGACTTCAGGGACTATGGGTTCCACAGACTGAAGGTATCTCATGCATTGTTTTCTGTGTGGCATAGCTTTTTTTGTTATTTCAGCCATTATTTTAAGTTGTCAGATTATTGGCTTGTTCATAATAACAGCAAAGTGCAGGAGAGAAGCCCAGACCTGGGCAGACCGAGGTCTGCTCTCTCTAAAGCAGGGGTCACCAACCCTACCAGTCCGAGGCCCGTTAGGAACTGGGCCACGCAGCAGGCGGTGAGCAGCGGGCGAGCGAGCAAAGCTTCATCTGCCGCTCCCCATCGCTCGCATTACCTCCTGAACCATCCCCCCGCCCCGCCCTCTGTGGAAAAATTGTCTGCCACGAAATCGGTCCCTGGTGCCAGAAAGGTTGGGGACCGCTGCTGTAAAGCACACTGAAATCTCAGGAAAGTCATTTCACCTTAAGTAAGGTAATGGACGTGAGACCACTTTGTAGACCATGAAGCCCTGTACAAATGTTAATAGTTGTTACAACCATTCCCCTCTGGGCCTTAGTTTCCTCATTTACAAAACAAGTTGGTTTTGATAAGACAATTTCTGAAGGTCTCTTAAAAGCTTTGTCTCTTATTTCATGATTCTTCAGTAATTTATTTCAACAAGTTTTACCAGTGGAACCTGGATCAGACTTCCCAGTTCCAGGTTTGGGGTTCTTTTGGTGGGTTGTTTTTTTTTTTTTGCAAAAAACTGAAAAGGACTTATAAAATTCACAAGCATAGTTCAAAACATCAATTTGAATTCGTTTTCATTTTAAACTAAAAATAGCATGTCCATCCCATGCGTGGGAGGAATTGATACCCCAAAGCCATGCAGAGAGAACTGTGGTTTAGATAACTCTACCCAGAGGGATGTCTGGGGCTTGCAGTGAGAAATCGTGATTTGGGGGATTGCTTGTTCCTGCTGTACTGCAAGTCAGAGGAAGGGTGAACAGGTCAACCCATCGAAATGTTTTGTTCTCTCTTTTCTCCCACATACAGGATAAGACCTGGAATGAAGTCGTGGAAACACATCAAAAACTTCCTACTAATCAATTAGACTTGAGAAAGCAGCAAGAGGCTGTGTGGGAACTCTTCACGAGTGAATGCACTTATTTCTTGGACCATTTATTAGTTCTTAAGATGGTAATGCTGGCTTTACTTTTTGTAGTAGATGGAAAACACTGCTTCTTTAGGGACTTGTTTCTCTCTTCCATGCTGAAGGAAGGAAGGAAGTATGGGGTGGGCTCCCCTCTTTCAGAGGATCTTAAGGAAATTTTGTTTATTTTTGGTTATCTGCAACTTGGTTTCTCTTCATTCTTTTCTTAAACATAGCCTGTTAGGATTGGGTGAGACCTTCCAGCTCCCCATGTGATGTCTGAATCTCTTCTGCCTGATTCTCACCCTGTGCTTACATACTCCTCAAGTCAGGGAGCTCACAGCCACCCTCAAGGCGACCATCCCACCTTCGTTCAGCTTCCTCTTTTGGCTCTTATACTCCCTTATGAACAGTGCCAGGCAAATGCTTTTTATCAGCTACGGAGCCACAGATTTTCAGGGCAACCATCCACGTGTAACGCGGGGGTGGGTGGGGAGGGATGGATTATATGGTGTGTTCACGATGTCTGTCATGTAAATGGTGCTCCTGAGGTTGTGCAGTGCAGTAGCCCTGATCTGGGGAGGCTCTGAGCAGAGAATTCCTTATAGAAGAACCACAGGGCAAAGGATGGGAAGGGAGTAAATGCCTTCTAAGACCACAGAGGAGGATGGGCCACATTGCTCCAAAGGTTGCCTCTGCCCATAAGCATTTTTGAATCCTGGCTGCTCCCTTACACAGGCAAAGGCACTGTGTTGGGAGACACGAGTTCAAGTCCTGGATCTGCCTCTGACTTGCCATGTGAACTTAGGAAAGTCTAGTCCTCCATTCCATAAAACACAAGTTGGCGCATGCTTTCTGTAAATGTCCAGATAGTAAATATTTTAGGCTTTGCCAGCTATGTGGTCTTTATTGCAACTACTCAACTCCTCCATTGCAGTGCAAAAGAAGCCATAGATAATTTGTAAAGAAATGTGTGTGGCTGTATTACAGTTACACCTTATTCACACAAATGGGTAGCAGACCTGATTTATCCCACAGGCTGTCGTTTGACAATTCCTGTTCTAAGCTATAAAAGAGAGATGACAGTACTGTCTCTGACTGTCTAATAACATCTGATCATTGAGATGATCAGATTAGTTTCCTTTGAAATCTATCAAGTGCTAGACAGATGTTCTTTTCTGTAAGTAATATTTATTGTGACAGTCATACTGCTAAGTACTTTAGCAAAATGTAAACCACAAAGACACTCAGAAAGTTAAAACTTAGAGACTGTATCAGGATACAGAAAACTAGCTTAGGTAAGGATCTTATTGACCCATGTGACTGTAAAGTCCAGAGTTGAGACAGAATTCAAGGTTGGTTTGATCAAGGGGATCAAAAGCAAGGACAAAATTTCTTTTCGTCCCTCATCCCTGCCTTCCACAATATCAGTGTCATCCTGTGTGTGGCTTCTGTTGTAGTCACAGAGTGACTGCTGTCCTTGAGGCCACGGAGAGAGTGAGAAATAGAAGGGAGAGAGAGAGAATCTCAGCGCACTCATAGCCAAAGTCTTGATTGTCATTCTGATTGGACTGGCTTAAGTCACATGCCCACTTCTGAGCCAGCTACCCGGATAAGGAAGGAAAGTAAGTGCTCATTGGCTTAAGATGATCACATTCAAGGTATGAGGAAGAGTAGATGCTGAGGTGAAAACTGGGATGATATTAGGGAAGGGGGGGCACTGAATCTGAGTGGTACCCAATAGATGTTCACTGCAGAGCACTCACCCTGTGAGCTCTGCTACCTCCCTTGCCCTAATAGACAGTACAGAACTTTCCATCCCACTATAAGCTACATAAGCTTTTTAAACTAGCATTTTTCTGCTTAAAAGAAAGCCAATTTGAGTTTCTTTTCAAATGCCCCAGTGTATTTAAAGTATATAAGTACCTCTCTTTACACAATCAATATGAATTTCCCAAAGTTACTTGTAAATTGGAACTTTGTAACTCAAATAATAAAATAAATTCACTGAAAGACTCAATGTTTTCCTTAAATGGCAAAAATTTCTATAAAGAAAATAATCTTATAGCACAAAGATAGTTTTTTCTAAATTTTCCCAATTTATCTGAACTAATGATTTCTGTTTCTTACAATTACATGCTTTAAATGCTTGGATATTGACAGATTTCCAGACAACTGATGCTTCCTGGACTGGGGGAAACTCTGAGCCAGTGGTTCTCAAAGTGTGGTCCCTGGACCAATAGCATCAGAATCACTTGGGAGCTTGTTAGAAACCCATATTCTCAGACCCCATCAGAGACCTACTGAATCAGAAAGACTTGGGGTAGGTCCCGCTAACCTCCAGTTTAACAAGGCCTCTAGATGATTCTGATGCAAGTTCAAGAACCATTTACTGCATTAATTAAGAAATATGGAAATGGGAATTGGAGAACGCTGGTGGTCTGAAGTCCAGTCTTTTCACACCTATAGTTCTTGAAACATTTGGTCCCTTTGAATGCTTCATCATATTTATACAAAGTATTCCTGTTTCAATAAATTGATCTCTCTTTAGTTTATAGAATGAGAGGCAGGTATTCTGTGAGGATCGACTTGCTGTAGTTTTTCTCTTGTAGGAAAACATCAAATCAAGTAATGACATAAAGCCTCTCTCAGTGTTTTCATTAATATTTAATGGCTTTATCCACATCTAAACATCTTAGCAGTTATCAGGTATTAACTCATTAGTTCTCTATTTTTAATTTCCTGAAAGTAAAGGACATTTGGGTCTTTCACAGAGAAAGGAATAAATAAGAACTCAGTATGAATGTTGTTTTGGTCTCACGTGCTGTTGGCAAGAAAAGAACCTTGGCGATTTCTTTGGCACTGGGAGCAGAGAAAGCCCATCTGAACAGATTATGTTCAACAGGAGTGTTCTTAGGGCTCACAAAGCAGCAGCAGCTTCACACAGAAGAGCACCTCTCCCGTATGTTCTGTGGGGGCTTAAATGTCATCATTCGTGTTTAGCACACCTCTTAACGATTGAAAATACTGATCTCCAAGTTGTTTTGTAAAATTATACTCGGGAGGTTTATGTTTAATGTTCTTGCAAAGGGCAAATATCAAAATTGAAAAACAAAGTAATGTGCTTTTTTTTTTTTTTTTTTAAGATCTTCATGAATACGTTAAAATACCTACAGACTCATGACTATCTCCTGGATGTGGATTTATGGAGACTTTTTGCAAACCTGGAGGAGTTAAGTCAGGTGAGCCAAAGTAGGAAGATTCCAGTAGCCATGTGTTAAAATTCACCAGAGGATGATGAAAATTCATGCTTAGTCTATTCTTCTGGCTTGTATTCCATATTGGAACATGGAATATGGTTTCTTCCATATTTCATCCCCATTCAATCTTATGGTCGGGAGTTCAGGTTAATAAGGAAACCTACACATCCATTGGTATCTTTCCAATAGATGGCAGTTATTAGTTAGCCTTTAGTAACATTTTAAAAAATTCTTCCATGGCTCTTTAAGAAAGTAAACATAGGGCTCACTTCAGCAGGACATGTACTAAAATTGGAGCGATAAAAGGATTAGCATGGTTCCTATGCAAGGATGACACAAAAATTTGGGCAATGTTCCATATTTCCTCTAGAATACAAGCTCTGAACACCTTCTAGAATATGCTCAGGAACCCATCTTGTTCACTGCTGTATCCAGAAGACCTTGAACAGTGCTGAGTACATGGGAAGTCTCAATAAGTAATGTTGAATACATGAATTTCCTCAATAAATGATGTTAAATACAAAAAAAGAATTCCTAAGATCTCCGTCATCACCGTAAATGTCTATTGTCAAATGAATGTTCTTTCTCACATATATTATAAATAAATAATATCTTTCCTCTAAAAAAGGAAGTGAGGTACCAACAAGAATTCATTTATAAGAAAAACTTATAAGAAAATATGTATTGGAAAGTAGAGGAAAATAAATCTTTGAATTTTGCCAGGAGATAAATTTGAAATGGAAAACATCTGTGAGAATGACATTTGAAGTTCATCAGATTTTTATTTCTTACCCCTGGAAGTATACCTACTCTTGTTTTCTTTCTCTCTCGCCCTAGACAAGCTTTGGTTTTGTGAAGTCTTTTCCACATCTTCAAGGACTATGTCGACACTTCTGAGACTTTACCATCGTTGGATTTCATTTCTGTGCTCACAAAGGTAAAATCCGTATGGGAGATCTCAGCTTCTATGTGATAAATTCACCTACCTCTCAGGATAGTTGTTTATATCTCCTTCATCGTTGTTATTGTTGTTCCTGGGAAGGTTCCACCTGCACCCTCCCACAAGGGAACTATCCCTTTCCCCACCAATCAACATTTTCAGAAATAACTTGCAGAATCTGTTTCTCCATTGTCATCTCTCCTGTGTGGGTTTTATTAAGACAAAAATCTGCATGCATGGAAAAGCCCTTTTCAAGTCTGGTTTTCAAATGACTTCAATTTAAAGCTGTATTCATGGCAGTAGTTTGTGTAGGCTAATTACATGGTTCAGTTGTTCTTCTAACAAAAGTGCCAGGCTCTCTGAAAGGAACAAAATAAACCTTCAAATCCATTAACACCCTTAATAAGACTTCTGTGTATGAAAGGAGGAGAAAAGAGGAAAACTTGTACCCGTGGTCTGATAAATGCTATTTTTTTTCTTAAGTAGGTATTTGAACCTCTTCCCCTACTTTGAGCTTTTTAATTCAGTCCCTGTCTATGCTCATTTAGCAAGATTTAAATTGTTGCAATCTACGTAAAGAAACATAGATTGAGGTTTATCGAGCACTTACTAAGTACTTACGTGTGGGACTGATACCCTGTGCACAGTCATGTGCAGAATTAGACACACCCCCTGCTTTGGGGGAGTTTTCAGTCTAGTGGGGAAGAAATTAATCCAATGATGACACTAATGATTATATAATCAAATTGAGATCAATGCTGGGGAAAAAAGGAACATAGATATTATGAAGGAAAACTTCTAGGTTGGGGCAGATGGTGAAGTAGTTACAGACAGGAAATTCTTCCTGGGGCGATGATGCTTGAGGTGAGATATGAAGAAGAAGGACAGTTTAACAAGGCAAAACAAGCAAAAATTAGGTATAAAGTGGGGAGATCTTTCAGTGACCTTCGAAAGCAGATTAGAATAAGAAAAGCTTTGAAAAACAAGAGAAAGAATGTAAAGTGTTGGGAATTACCGAAAATCTCACACTCTCTCAATTCCTTTAGAGTCAGAAATTATCTTTTTTTTAGGACCATCACATGCTACACATTTTTTGTTTTTGTTAATCAAAGGGGCAGAGCCCTTAGTAAGTTACATAATGGACATGAATATTTGGATGTGTATTGGTTCAAGGTCTGAAGTCCCCTTGGTTTTCTTGATAATTTCTTTACTCCATCAAAGGCTAGGACAACTGGTGGGCTTTGCTCCACTTGGCTCTATCCATCTCCTTGGATCAGTGCACTAGCCTGGTCATCCTCTTCTCATGGTAATGGGTGGAAGCACAAGAGAGCATAAACACCCATTATATTGGGTGTTTCATTTTGTGGCTCTTGCTTGGGACAGAGAAGCTGGTGGCAAACATATCCGGGAATACTCATCTAAAGGCTGACATCTTGCTTGGGACATTAGCACCAAGACCTGGCGTCCTAGAATTTATTTTTAATGTAGTTTTTAGTAAATAGTTTTAGTAAATAGTCAATAGTAAAATTGACTCTATATTTTTAGAAGCTGGAAGGAGAATTCAGTATGTGGATATTTTTGAGGAAGATTTAGTAAATAGTAAATTTTAGTAAATTGTCTTAGTCTGCTCAGGCGGCTATAAAGAAGTGCCACAGACTACGTAGCTTATAAGCAACAGAAATCAATTTCTCACAGTTCTGGAGGGTGGAAGTCTGAGATCAGGGTAGTGCCCAGGTCATGTGAGGGCCCTCTTCCAGTCAAAGACCTCTTACTGTATCCTTTGCATAGCAGAAGGGGCTAGACAGCTGCCTGGAGCTTATTTTATAAGGGCATTAATCTCATTAATGGGGGCTCCACCTTTATGACCTAATCATCTCCTAAAGGACCCACCTCCTAATACTTTCACATTGGGGGTTAGGATTCAACATGTGAATTTGAGGGGAACACACATGTTCAGACTGTAGCGTAAGTGCACTTACAGCCTACTACAGCATAGACTCTTTGCTGAAAGTCAATAATAATACCCACATATGAATGCTTCCTGTTACATTACAGATGTGTAAAGATGGGCTATAAAAGTGTTTCCTAAATTTAAAAAGGCCTACATGAGTCAGGTTAATTTCAGTTATACCACAGGAACAAACTCCAAATCTCAGTGGCTTGGTTTCATATCTCACCTATGCTCTGCTCCTACTTTGTCCTCGCTCTGGGACCGCTGCTGAGGGAGCACCCACCACCTGGAATGTTACCAATCTCAACGGCAAAGACCTAAGAGACTGAGGGAGAGCTCTTACTGACTCTTCAAGTTTCTGGCATGTCTGTTCACATTTCATCGGCCTAAGAAAGTCACATGGCCAAGCTTACCCTCGGTGGAGTGGGCCTATATATTCCTCCCCAGGAAAGGGAACTAGATGAGCAGTGATAGTGTGTCTCACAAGAAGCTCACAAGAAGTGTGTCTCACAAGAAGCTCACCAGTGGAAGATTGGGACGTTTGTTATCTACACAAAAGCCATCTGAGAAGTCGCTGAGAAGGAAGCTGAGGCTTGGAGAAGTTAAATCACTTGGCCAAGTTCACATAGCCAGTGGGTTGTAGAGCTGCATTTCTAAGCCTGACTGTTTATGGTCTTCACAGCAGGCTCCTCATAATGGCCTTTCTCAAGCATCTCAGGGTGACCTGTGAGAAGACCTTCTGTTTATTTCCAAGCCCCCAGCTATCACCAACCCCCCAGGAAAAAATTAATTCACATTATCAGCTTTCAAATTACTTCTTCTTGAAGGCAAAACTTGACATTTCCCCCCATAGCGTTTTGTCTTCTGAGGTCCTATAGCAAAATATTTTTCTAGGTTTTTGTTATTTCTGCCTTTACTACTGTCACTTCCTTTACTGGCCTGTTAGGCTTGGTCTGCTGTCTCTACTCACTGCAGTTATAATGTTACCAGCAAGTGCGTCTTCCTTCTCCCATTCACCACATTATGACACTATTGGAAATTCCCTAATGGGACCCATTACTCATTATACTAATTAATAAACCTATCAAGGAGCACGTAGGCTTAGCAACGTGATAGGCACTATGGATTCCTAAAGAGAGTGTCTGCCAGTAAGGAGCCAGAAACATTGGTGAAGAGAAAAGAATAACTGTCATTCCCGAGACAGACACTTAACTGAGATGTGCCCAGTTTGACCATTATACATATGAATGTATACATACGAATTGGCCGCTTGCCTCATTTTAAAATAAATTTGATATGGCTTACGAATGTGTAGTCATTATAGCAAGTTTAAGGCATTACGTAAGCATAATGAAGAAGGAACACAAGTGTTAGATTGGGTAAGACAAGCACATAAAACGCACGCTACGAAACTACATTTAGTAGAGGTGCCCCAAATTTGACTCTCTATTTTTAGAAGCTGGAAGGAGAATTCAGTATGTGGCTATTTTTGAGGAAGATTTCGTGAAAGGTCAGATGTTGTCACTTTAATCACTTACTACGAACACAAGCTTGACAACAACATGAGCAGTGAAACCAAAGGAGGTGTTTGTTATCAGGTTCCATGCAGTGTGGTGTGTAGGCCTTAACAAAGCATAAGTGCAAGGGTGAATTAAATCAATATGTCCTAAATAGAATTTTCTTTATGGGCAAAAAAAAAAAAAAAGGCAACTTATTGAGGAGTTAACTATTTATTATAGGGATATCGGGGGTTTTTTAAACAATGTTTATTTTGAAGATTACCTGTTACTATCCATGCAGTCATAGCTCCTACTTGATAATGGTGCCTCCTCCACTTTCCCTGTTCTAGTTGCTGATAAAAGTGAAGAGAAAGTCTGTCTGTGCTCTCTTTGCTTCCAATCATTCTCCTTCTGTCCTTCTCCTCTTGCAGTATTTCCAAGGAAGCCTGTGTCAGAGCCACCAGACCTACTGCCTGAATTACTCAGCTGCTGTCTTTTATCTTGAGAGTCTGAGGCAGAGAGGGGACTTCGGAATTTATTTAAAAGTAAAGTACCAGGTTCTTTTATATTTTTCCTGAGACTCTTTGGATATAACAGGTACTAGGGATTATTAGACCCAAATTAAATGGGAAAGAAGGAAAATAAATGATCAACCATACATTTTGACTACAAACCTGCTTTCCTTATAAAGATATCATCCTCTGCATACTTAGGATTTTAAATGGTGCACTTCTGGAAACACTGATCATCTAATGTCCCTCCTGAGATTTTGGCTGGAGCTTTACAGTGCTTTGTTTGCTCATTGGTTTGTTTTTGGAAGGAATTGGTGAGAAAACTAGAGTAGGAACTGAGGCTTTGTTTGTTACTAGAGGTTTGGCTCTTGCAGGATTTGGCCCCAGCAAGGTCCTGTTGCACAAAAGCTGGGCACACCATTTACCTTGTATTCTGTGTGAATGGTGCTTCCTGGAGGACGTCAGAGCACACAGTGTAAACACTGCCCCTGAAGTTGTCCAGCATGGTGGCTATGGGTCCCAAAGTGTTATTAGAACAAGGAATCTCTGCTAGGGACCTTCAGTGTTTGCTAATAAGCAAAACAAAAGAATTTTCCTTGCCTTCCCTACTTCCTTTAACCCCTTTTTGACATGTCTTTAGTCTGAACCGTACCTTTCAGCCTTTCAGTATTATGCCAGAGCCCTTTTCATGACCCAAGAAAATGGTCCAAGCCTTTACAGAAAACCAGCTCTTCCCTGCAGCTGCAGGAAGCACCTGCCAGAGCATCACCTCAGAGCTGTGGGAGGAATGGCCACCACACACAGTTTCCAACAACTTTGCTGTGAATTGGTGCATCTTTGCCATGGCCAGGATGTGCCGGGAAACCTGGGCGTGGCATGAATGATCTTGGAAAGAGACTTGGCTCTATTTTTGTAGCTTCATCCTTTCAATGTTTTCTTTGCTACTCAAACCAAAACCTGAAAGCTCATTAGATTTCCAGGGTATGAATAATCTTGTTGCAAAAGTTTTCCCTGGAAGCTTATGGATGAGACCCTCGCCAAGCCCCCAAACTAGGGAGAATCCAGGTTCATTCCTCTCCCTTCCATGCTAGGGCAGAGAATAATTTAACAAGGCTCAGACATTGTTTTCAAGTAACTGGAAAATCCTGTAACAACTGTGACACAGAAGTTTATATTTATATATAAAATATATACAGCATCCAAAGATATTTAGGGAAAGGAATAAGGGATGCATTGTTGTAATGATGACATATGATACTTTTATAATGCATAATGTTTTGCCAAGTACTTTCTCAAACAACTCTTTTTTTTTAATAAATTTATTTTATTTATTTATTTTTGGCTGTGTTAGGTTTGCGTTGCTGTGTGCAGACTTTCTCTAGTTGCAGCGAGCAGGGGCTACTCTTCATTGCAGTGTGCGTGCTTCTCATTGTGGTGGCTTCTCTTATTGCAGAGCACGGCTCTAGGTGCACGGGCTTCAGTAGTTGTGGCACGAGGGTTCAGTAGTTGTGGCTCACGGGCTCTAGAGAGCAGTCTCAGTAGTTGTGACACACGGGCTTCGTTGCTCCATGGCATGTGGAATCTTCCTGGACCAGGGCTCAAACCCATGTCCCCTGCATTGGCAGGCAGATTCTTAACCACCACTCTCCAGGGAAGTCCCAATACCATACTGTTTAATGACTGTAGCTTTGTAGTATAGTCTGAAGTCAGGGAGTCTGGTTCCTCCAGCTCCATTTTCCTTTCTCAAGATTGCTTTGGCTATTTGGGGTCTTTTGTGTTTCCATACAAATTAATTTTTTTTCTAGTTCTGTGAAAAATACCATTGGTAATTTGTTAGGGATTGCATTGAATCTGTAGATTGCCTTGGGTAGTACAGTCATTTTGACAATATTGATTCTTCCAGTCCAAGAACACAGTATATCTTTCCATCTATTTATGTCGTCTTTGATTTCTTTCATCAGCATCTTATAGTTTTTGGAGTACAGGCCTTTTGCCTCCTTAGGTAGGTTTATTCCTAGGTATTTTATTCATTTTGTTGCAGTGGTAAATGAGAGTGTTTCCTTAATTTTTCTTTCAGATTTTTCATCATTTGTGTATAGGAATGCAAGAGATATCTGTGCATTAATTTTGTATCCTGCAACTTTACCAAATTCATTGATGAGCTCTGGTATTTTTCTGGTAGCGTCTTTAGGATTTTCTATGTATAGTATCTTGTCATCTGCAAACAGTGACAGTTTTACTTCTTTTCCAATTTGTATTCCTTTTATTTCTTTTTCTTCGCTGATTGCCATGGCTAGGATTTCCAAAACTATGTTGAATAATAGAGGTAAAGTGGACATCCTTGTCTTGTTTCTGATCTTAGAGGAAATGCTTTCAGTTTTTCACCATTGAGAATGATGTTTGCTGTGGGTTTGTCATACATGGCCTTTATTATGTTGAAGTAGGTTCCCTCTATGCCCACTTTCTGGAGAGTTTTTATCATAAACAGGAGCTGAATTTTATCAAAAGCTTTTTCTGCAACTATTGAGATGATCATAAAGTTTTTATTTAACAATTTGTTAATGCGGTGTGTCACGCTGATTGATTTGCAGATGTTAAAAAATCCTTGCAGCCCTGGGATAAATCCCACTTGACCATGATGTATGATTCTTTTAATGTATTGTTAGACTTGATTTCCTAGTATTTTGTTGAGGATTTTCATGTCTATGTTCATTAGTGATATTGGCCTGTAATTTTCTTTTTTTGTGATATCTTTGTCTGGTTTTGGTGTCAGAGTGATGGTGCCTTCATAGAATGAGTTTGGGAGTGTTCCTTCCTCTGCAGTTTTTTGGAATAGTTTCAGAAGGATAGGTGTTAACTCTTCTCTAAATGTCTGGTGAGCCATCCCATTTTTAATTTTCTAGTTTCTAGTTGTGCCCTTTTTTCCACTTAGAGAAGTTCCTTTAGCATTTGTTGTAAAACTGGTTTCGTGACGGTGAATTCTTTCTGCTTTTGCTTCTGTGTAAAGGTTTTGATTTCTCCGTCAGATCTGAACGAGAGCCTTGCTGGGTAGAGTATTCTTGGTTGTAGGTTTTTCCCTTTCATCACTTCAAATATATCATGCCACTCCCTTCTGGCCTTCAGAACTTCTGCTGAAAAATCAGCTGAAAGTCTTATGGGGATTCCCTTGTATTTATTTAATATTTTCTCTTTGTCTTTAATTTTTGTCAATTTGATTACTATGTTTCTTGGCATGTTCCTCCTTGGGTTTATTGTGTAAGGGACTCTGCACTTACTGGACTTGGGTGACTGTTTCCTTTCCAGGGTTAGGGAGGTTTTCAGCTATTATCTCTTCAAATATTTTCTCAGGTCCTTTCTCTCTCTCTCCTCCTCTGGGACCCCTATAATGCAGACATTGGTGTGTTTGACGTTGTCCCAGAAGTCTCTTAAATTGTCCTCATTTCTTTTCATTCTTTTTTATTCCGTTCTGCGGCAGTGATTCCCTCCACTCTGTCTTCCAGCTCATTGATTCATTCTTCTGCATCACTTATTCTGCTATTGATTCCTTCTGGTGTATTTTTTCATTTCAGTTATTGTATTCTTCAACTCTGTTTGGTTATTTTTTATATTTTCTAACTCTTTGCTAAAAACTTTTAACTTCTCACTTTATATATCCATTCTTTTCCCGAGTTCTTGTATCATCTTTATGGTCATTACACTGAACTCTTTTCTTGGGTAGATTGGCTATCTCCACTTTGCTTAGTTGTTCTTCTGGAGTTTTTATCTTCTTCCTTCGTCTGGAACAATGTATTCCTATGCCAGCTCATTGTGTTTAAATTTCTGTTTGTATTTTTATGTATGTAGTAGCTTAGTTACGTTTCTCAGTCTTGGATAAGTGATCCCCTGAGGGGAAGTCCTATATGTGCCAACAGTACACTCCCCTCTCATCAGTCAAGGGCCAGGGACCAACTGGTCCCAGGTTAGGTTCTGACCTATGTTTGTGGACTTAGTTCTGCAGGCTGCAGGATCGTAGTTTCCTTGCTTCTGGTGTCTGACCCCTGACACTGCTCTAGCCGTTATGCAGGCTTCCTGGTGGGAGGGGCTGGTGGTTGGAGCTGGGTCTTTGCCCTCTGGTGGGCAGGGCTGTGTGAGGGGGTGTGGCTAGAAGTGACTGCAGGCTCAGGATGACTTTAGGCAGCCTGTCTACTGATGGCTGGGGCTGTGTTCCCACCTTGTTGGTTGTTTGGCCTGAGGCGTCCCAGCACTGGAGCTAATAGCCTGTTGGATGGGGCCAGGTCTCAGTGCCAAGGACCCAAAATGTCTGCCTCCAGCCAGAGTTCACATAGGTCCCCGCTATGTCCACCACCAGCTTTTATGACTCCAGAGAGATCCATGGCCACCCCTGCCTCCCTAGGAGACCCTTTAATACCAGCAGGTAGGTCTGGCCCAGGCTCCTGTGTAGTCACTGCTTTGCCCTGGGACCTGGTGCACATGGGACCTTGTCTGCACCCTCCAAGAGTGGAATCTCTGTTTCCCCCAGTCCTGTGGAGCTTCTGCAATCAAGCCCTACTAGCCTTCAAAGCCATATGTTCTGCTGACGTAGGGCTCAGAGCTCTCACTCCTGTGGGAGAACTTCTCGATATAATTATTCTCCAATTTGTGGGTTGCCCACCCGGGCAGTATGGGATTTGATTATATCATGAGTGCACCCCTCCTACTGTCTCATGTTTTCTTTTTTATGTCTTTGGATGTAGAATCTTGTTTTGGTAGGTTCCAGTCCTTTTTATCAATGGTTGTTCAGCAGTTAGTTGTGATTTTAGTGTGCTCGTAAGAGCAGGTGAGCTCAGTGTCCTTCTGCTCTGCCATCTTGTCTCCCTCTACTCCTTGGTCAGGTTTATTCCTAAGTATTTTTTTTTTGATGTGATATTAAAAAGGATTTTTTAACTTTCCCTTTCTGATATTTCATGTTAGTGTAAAGAAGTGCAACAGATTTCTGTGTGTTAGTCTTGTATCCTGCTACCTTGCTGAATTTGTTTATCAGTTCTAGTAGTTTTTGTGTGGAGTCTTTAGGGTTTTCTATGTATAGTATCATGTCATCTGCCTATAAGGACAGTTTTACCTCTTCCCTTCCAATTCAGATACCTTTTATTTCTTTTTCTTGTCTGGTTGCTGTGACTAGGACTTCCAGTACTATGTTAAATATAAGTGGTAAGAGTGGACATCCTTTTCTTGTTCCAAATTTTAATGGGAAGGTTTTCAGCTTTTCACTGTTGAGTATTATGTTGGCTATGGGTTTGTCATAAATAGCTTTTATTATGTTGAGTTATGTACTTACTTTGGTAAGTGTTTTTATCATGAATACATGTTGATTTCATCAGATGCTTTTTCTGCATCTATTAAGATGATCATGTGGTTTTTGTCTTTTGTTGATATGGTATATATCACATTGATTGATTTACATATGTTGAACCATCCTTGTAACCCTGAGATGAATCCAGCTTGATCATGGTGTATGATATTTTTTATGTGTTGTTGGATTTGGTTTGCTAATATTTTGTTGAGAATTTTTGTATCTGTATTCATCAAGATATTGGCCTGTAATTTTCTTTTTTGATAGTGTCTTTTTCTGGTTTTGGTATCAGAGTGAGGGTGGCTTCATAGAATGAATTTGGGAGTGTTCCTCCTCTTCAGTCTTTTAGAAGAGTTTGAAAAGGATTGGTATAATTTCTTCTTTGTAGGTTTGGTAGAATTCCCCAGTGAACCCATTTGATCCCAGACTTTTGTTTGCAAGGAATTTTTTAAATTACAGATTCTATTGCACTTCTAGTGATCAGTCTGTTCAATTTATTTATTTTTTCTTGATTCTGTTTTGGTGGGTTGTATGTTTCTAAAAACTTGTCCATTTCTTCTAGGTTGTGCAATTTGTTGGTATATATTTGTTCTTAGTATTCTCTTTTTTACTTATTCTCTCTCTTTTTTTTTTTTTTTTTGTATTTTTTTGGTATCTGTTTTTTCTCTTTGTTTTCTTTTTTTTTTTTTTTCTCTCTTTTTTTTTTTTTTTTTGTATTTCTGTGGTATCAGTTTTTCCTCTTTCACTTCTTATTTTGTTTATTTGGGTCCTCTCTTTTATTCTCTTTTTTTTTCCCCCCTGCATGGCTTTGTGGTCTCACTCATTGATGCCTTCTGTTTGCAGTGCCCTGTCAAAGCCTTGGTAGTACAGAGATAGACAAGGATAGCGAAATGTTTAAAAGCACAAGTTGTGGAGTGAGAACATCAGACACTCGAAGTCAGACAGAATCACTGACCCACCACTTATGGGCTGTGTGACTTTGGGCAGATTACCCAACCTGAGTCCAATTTAATGGATTATCCTACTTTTCCTCACTGATTTTTTTTTAATATTTATTTATTTATTTTTGGCCGCATTGGGTCTTTGTTGCTACGTGCGGGCTTTCTCTAGTTGTGGGAAGCAGGGGCTACTCTTCATTGCAGTGTGGGCTTCTCATTCGGTGGCTTCTCTTGTTGCAGAGCATGGGCTCTAGGCATGCAGGCTCAGTAGTTGTGGTGCGCAGGCTCAGTAGTTGTGGCTCACGGGCTCTAGAGCACAGGCTCAGTAGTTGTGGTGCACAGGCTTAGTTGCTCTGTGGCATGTGGGATCTTCCCAGACCAGGGCTCGAACCCGTGTCCCCTGCATTGGCAGGCAGATTCTTAACCACTGTACGACCAGGTAAGTCCTGTCTCTTTTCTTCTTGATGAGCCTGGTCAGAGGTTTGTCGATTTTGTTTACCCTTTCAAAAAAATCAGCTCTTGATTTTATTGATTTGTTTCTATTGTTTTTTTGATTTCTATTTTACTTACTTCCTCTCTGATCTTTATTATTTCCTTCCTTCTGCTGACTTTAGGCTTTGTTTGTTCTTCTTTTTCTAATTCTTTTAGGTGGTAAGTTAGGTCATTTGAGATTTATTTTATTTTTTGAAGAAGGCCTGTATCACTATGGACTTCGCTCATGGGACTGCTTTTGCTGCATCCCAGAGATTTTGTATGGTTGTGTTTTCATTGTGATTTGTCTCAAGATATTTTTTAATTTCCTCTTTGATTTCATTGTTGATCCATTGGTTTTTTAGTAGCCTGTTGTTTAGTCTCCATGTAATCATTTTTTTCTCGTTTCTCCTTCTGTGGTTAATTTCTGGTTTCATGCTGTTGTGGTCAGAAAAGATGCTTGAAATAATTTCTGTCCTCTTACATATAGTAAGGCTTGCTTTGTGTCCTAGCATGTTTCCTATTACTTGTTTTCTCTATTTAGGAGCTCCTATATTGGGTGCATATATGTTAACAAGTGTAATATCCTCTTTTTGTATTGATTTTTTTTTTTTTTTTTTTTTTTGGCACAGGCCTCTCACTGTTGGGGCCTCTCCCATTGCGGAGCACAGGCTCCGGACGCGCAGGCCCAGCAGCCATGGCCCATGGGCCCAGCCGCTCCGCAGCATGTGGGATCCTCCCGGGCCAGGGCACGAACCCGTGTCCCCTGCATCGGCAGACGGACTCTCAATGACTGTGCCACCAGGGAAGCCCTGTATTGATTCTTTTATCATTTTATAGTGTCCTTCTTTATCTTTCTTTATGGCCTTTGTTTTAAAGTCTATTTTGTCTCATACAAGTACTGCTACTCCCACTTTCTTGTCATTTCCATTTTCATAAAACACCTTTTTCCATCTCCTCACTTTCAATCAGTGTATCCTTCGCCCTAAAGTGGGTCTCTTGCAGGCAGCATATTGTAGGCTCTTGTTTTATTATCTAATCTGCCACTCTTTTTTATTATCTAATCTGCCACTCTATGTGTTTAGATTGGAACATTTTGTCCATTGACACTTAAGGTAATTGTTGATAGATATGTATTTATTGCCATTTTAAACCTTATTTTTCAGTTGATTTTGTATTTCCTCTTTGTTCCTTTCTTTTTCTTTTTGTTTTTCCTCTTGTGGTTTGATGATTTTTGTGTTATGCTTGAGTTCTTTTGTTTTTGGTTTTTCTGAATCTGTTGTATGTTTTTGATTTTTTGTTGCCCTGTTTTACAAGTATGTTAACCCATTACTATATCTACTTGTATTAGATTCATAGTCATATAGGTTCAACCATATTCTGAAAAAAGTCTTCTAAAAAAGTCTACATTTTCTTACCCCTCCCCCCACATTTTATGATTTTGATGTCCTCTTTTATATCTTCATGTTTATCACTTTGCTCTTTATTGTAGTTATCATTGCTTTCACACACACACAAAATAATTGTAATCTATATACTGGTTTATTTAAGTGATTTATTTTCCAATTGTGACTTTCTTATTCCTATAGATTCTTCTTTTCTATTTAGAGAAGACCTTTCAATATTTCTTTTACGATAGTTTAGTATTGCTGTGTTCTTTTAGTTTTTGTTTCTTTTTGTTTTGTTAGTTTTGTTTGAGAAATTCTTTATATCTCCTTCTATTCTAAATGATAATCTTGCTGGGTAGAATATCCTAGGTTGCAGGTTTTCCCCTTTCTGGACATTGAACATATCTTTCCACTCCCCTCTGGCCTACAACATTTTCTGTAGAGAAATCAGCTGAATGCCTTATGCGGGTTCCCTTTTAACTAACTCTGTTTTTCTCTTTAGAATCCTCTCTTTAACTTTTGCTATTTTAATTTTAATACATCTTCATATAAGTCTGTTTGTGTTCATCTTGTTTGGGACTTTCCTGTACTTGGATATCTGTTTCCTTCTTTAGTTTGGGAATTTTTCAGCCACAATTTCTTCAGATACATTTTTGATTCCCTTTTCTCTTCTCCTTCTGGAATCCCTATTATGTGTAGATTGGCTTGCTTTATATTATCCCATAAGTCTCGTATATAGCTTTCATTCTTTTACATTTGTCCTTTTGTCTGCTGTTCTGATTGCATGATTTCCATTATTCTAATTTCTAGATCACTTATTTGTTCCTCTGCATTGTTTAGTTTGCTATTTATTGCCTTTAGCTTGGCTTTTGTTTCTGCAAATGAGTTTTCTAAATTTAATTGGCTTCTCTTTATAGTTTATAGCTCCTTGTTACAGTAATCTTCATTCCTCTCAATATTCTTAATTTCTACAGTTTTCTTTTTATTACCTCCTTTTTGAACTTGGGATCTAGTATTATAGACTGGTCTGTTTCGTTGTTTGTTGGTCTTTCAGGGGATATCTCATGTTCTATAAATTGGGAGTGATTCCTCTGCTTTTTTTTTAATTTATTTTTTTTATACAGCAGATTCTTATTAGTTATACATTTTATACATATTGGTGTATATATATCAATCCCAGTCACCCAATTCAGCACACCACCACCACCACCCACACATTCCCCCCTTGGTGTCCATACATTTGTTCTGTACATCTTTGTCTCGGTCTCTGCCCCGCAGCCCGGTACATCTGTACCATTTTTCTAGGTTCCACATATATCCGTTAATATACATTATTTGTTTTTCTCTTTCTAACGTACTTCACTCTGTATGACAGTCTCTACATCCATCCACGTCTCTACAAATGACTCAGTTCTGTTCCTTTTTATGACTTGAGTAATATTCCATTGTATATATGTACCACATCTTCTTTTTCCATTCGTCTGTCGATGGGCATTTGGGTTGCTTCCATGTCCTGGTGATTGTAATAGTGCTGAAATGAAGATTGGGGTGCATGTGTCTTTTTGAATTATGGTTTTCTCTGAGTATATGCCCAGTAGTGGGATTGCTATGTCATATGGTAATCGTATTTTTCGATTTTAAGGAACCTCCATACTGTTCTCCATAGTGCCTGTTATCAATTTACATTCCCACCAGCAGTACAAGAAGGTTCCCTTTTCTCCACACCCTCTCCAGCATCTGTTGTTTGTAGATTTTCTGATGATGCCCATTCTAACTGGTGTGAGGTGATACTGCATAGTAGTTTTGATTTGCATTTCTCTAATAATTAGTGATGTTGAGCAGCTTTTCATGTGCTTCTTGGCCATCTGTATGTCTTCTTTGGAGAAATGTCTATTTAGGTCTTCTGTCCATTTTTGGATTGGATTGTTTGTTTTTTTTAATACTGAGCTGCATGAGCTGTTTATATATTTTGGAGATTAATCCTTTGTCCATTGATTCATTTGCAAATATTTTCTCCCATTCTGAGGGTTGTCTTTTCGTCTTGTTTGTAGTTTCCTTTGCTTTGCAAAAGCTTTTAAGTTTCATTAGGTCCCATTTGTTTATTTTTGGTTTTATTTCCATTACTCTAAGAAGTGTATCAAAAAAGATCTTGCTGTGATTTATGTCAAAGAGTGTTCTTCCTATGCTTTCCTCTAAGAGTTTTATTGTGTCCAGTCTTAAATTTAGGTCTCTAATCCATTTTGAGCTTATTTTGTGTATGGTGTTGGGGAGTGTTCTAATTTCATTCTTTTACATGTAGCTCTCCAGGTTTCCCAGCGCCCCTTATTGAAGAGGCTGTCTTTTCTCCATTGGATATTCTTGCTTCTTTATCAAAAGTAAGGTGACCATAGGTGCATGGGTTTATCTCTGGGCTTTCTATCCTGTCCATTGATCTATATTTCTGTTTTTGTGCCAGTACCATATTGTCTTAATTACTGTAGCTTTGTAGTATAGTCTGAAGTCAGGGAGTCTGATACTTCCATATCCTTTTTTTCCCCTCAAGACTGCTTTGGCTATTCGGGGTCTTTTGTGTCTCCATAAAAATTTTAAGATTTTTTGTTCTACTTCTGTAAAAAATGCCATTGGTAATTTGATAGGGATTGCATTGAATCTGCTTTGGATAGTATAGTCATTTTCACAATATTCATTCTTCCAATCCAAGAACATGGTATATTTCTCCATCTGTTTCTATCATCTTTAATTTCTTTGATCAGTGTCTTATAGTTTTCTGCATACAGGTCTTTTGTCTCCCTAGGTAGGTTTATTCTTAAGTACTTTATTCTTTTTGTTGCAATGGTAAATGGGAATGTTTCCTTAATTTCTATTTCAGACTTCTCATCATTAGTGTATAGGAATGCAGGAGATTTCTGTGCATTAATTTTGTATCCTGCAACTTTACCAAGTTCACTGATTAGCTCTAGTAGTTTTCTGGTGACATCTTTAGGATTCTCTATATATAGTATCATGTCATCTGCAAACAGTGACAGTTTTACTCCTTCTTTTCCAATTGGTATTCCTTTTATTTCTTTTTCTTCTCTGACTGCCGTGGCTAGGACTTCCAAAACTATGTTGAATAATAGTGATGAGAGTGGACATCCTTGTCTTGTTCCTGATCTTAGAGGAAATTCTTCCGTTTTTCACCATTGAGAATGATGTTTGCTGTGGGTTTGTTGTATATATGTCCTTTATTATGTTGAGGTAGGTTCGCTGTTTGTCCACTTTCTAGAGAGTTTTTATCATAAATGGGTGTTGAATTTTGTCAGAAGCTTTTTCTGCATCTGTTGAGATTATCATATGGTTTTTCATCTTCAGTTTGTTAATATGGTGTATCCCATTGATTGATTTGCTTATATTGAAGTATCCTTGCATCCCTGTGATAAATCCCACTTGGTAATGGTGTATGATCCTTTTAATGCATTGTTGGATTCTGTTTTCTAGTATTTTGTTGAGGATTTTTGCATCTATGTTCATCAGTGATATTGCTCTGTAATTTTCTTTTTTTATAGTATGTTTGTCCGGTTTTGGTATCAGGGTGATGGTGGCCTCATAGAATGAGTTTGGGAGTGTTCCTTTGTCTGTGATTTTTTGGAAAAGTTTGAGAAGAATGGGTGTTAGCTCTTCTCTAAATGTTTGATAGAATTCGCCTGTGAAGTCATCTGGTCCTGGACTTTTGTTTGTTGGAAGTTTTTTTTTTTTTTTTTTTTTTTTTTGTGGTACGTGGGCCTCTGACTGTTGTGGCCTCTCCCGTTGGGGAGCACAGGCTCCAGACGCGCAGGCTCAGCGGCCATGGCTCACGGCCCTAGCCCCTCCACGGCATGTGGGATCTTCCCGGACCGGGACACGAACCTGTGTCCCCTGCATCGGAAGGTGGACTCTCAACCACTGCGCCACCAGGGAAGCCCTGTTGGAAGATTTTTAATCAGAGTTTCAATTTCATTACTTGTGATTGGTCTGCTCATATTTTCTATGTCTTCCTGGTTCAGTCTTGGAGGGTTATACCTTTCTAAGAATTTGTCCACTTC
Organism: Aethalodelphis obliquidens; assembly: GCF_003676395.1. Lineage (NCBI taxonomy): Eukaryota > Metazoa > Chordata > Mammalia > Artiodactyla > Delphinidae > Aethalodelphis > Aethalodelphis obliquidens. The sequence continues at coordinate 37,387,244 of NW_020837952.1, forward strand.
TTTCAGTTTCTCCATTTTATTGGCATAAAGTTCCTGTAGTAGTCTCTTAGGATGCTTAATATTTCTGCGGTGTCAACTGTAACTTCTCCTTTTTCTTTTCTAATTTTAGTTTACTTTTTGTTCCCATTTTATTTATTTATTTTTTTAATCTTCATTGGAGTATAATTGCTTTACAATGGTGTGTTAGTTTCTGCTTTATAACAAAGTGAATCAGTTATACATATACATATATCCCCATATCTCCTCCCTCTTGCGGCTTCCTCCCTCCCACCCTCCCTATCTCACCCTTCTAGGTAGTCACAAAGCACCGAGCTGATCACCCTCTACTATGCAGCTGCTTCCCAGTAGCTATCTATTTTACATTTGGTAGGTGTATATATGTCACCGCCACACTCTCACTTCATCCCAGCTTACCCTTCCCCCCACCCCCGTGTCCTCAAGTCCATTCTCTACGTCTTTTTCTTTATTCCTGTCCTGCCCCTAGGTTCATCATAACTATTTTTTTTTAGATGCCATATATATGTGTTAGCGTACAGTATGTTTTTCTCTTTTTGACTTACTTCACTTTGTGTGACAGACTCTAAGTCCATCCACCTCACTACAAATAACTCAATTTTGTTTCTTTTATGGCTGAGTAATATTCCACTGTATATATGTGCCACATCTTCTTTATCCATTCGTCTGTCGATGGACACTTAGGTTGCTTCCATGTCCTGGATATTGTAAATAGAGCTGCAATGAACATTGTGGTACATGACTCTTTTTGAATTACGGTTTTCTCAGGGTATATGCCCAGTAGTGGGATTGCTGGGTCGTATGGTAATTCTATTTTTAGATTTTGAAGGAACCTCCATAGTGTTCTCCACAGTGGCTGTATCAGTTTATATTCCCACCAACAGAGCAATAGGGTTCCCTTTTCTCCACACCCTCTCCAGCATTTATTCTTTGTAGATTTTTTGATGATGGCCATTCTGACTGGTGTGAGATGATATGTTATTGTAGTTTTCATTTGCATTTCTCTAATGATTAATGATGTTGAGCATTCTTTCATGTGTTTGTTGGCAATCTGTATATCTTCTTTGGAGAAATGTCTGTTCAGGTGTTCTGCCCATTTTTGGATTGGGTTGTTTGTTTTTTTGATATTGAGCTGCATGAGCTGCTTGTAAATTTTGGAGATTGATCCTTTGTCAATTGCTTCATTTGCAAATATTTTGTCCCATTCTGAGGCTTCTCTTTTCGTCTTGTTTATGGTTTCCTTTACTGTGCAAAAGCTTTTAAATTTCATTAGGTCCCATTTGTTTATTTTTGGTTTTATTTCCATTTCTCTAGCAGGTGGGTCAAAAAGGATCTTGCTGTGATTTATGTCATGGAGTGTTCTGCCTATGTTTTCCTCTAAGAGTTTAATAGTGCCCGGCCTTACATTTAGGTCTTTAATCCATTTTGAGTTTTGTTTTGTGTATGGTGTTAGGGAGTGTTCTAATTTCATTCTTTTACATGTAGCTCTCTAGGTTTCCCTGCACGACTTTTTTTTTTTTTTTTAACATCTCTATTGGGGTATAATTGCTTTACAATGGTGTGTTAGTTTCCGCTTTATAACAAAGTGAATCAGTTATACATATACATATGTTCCCATATCTCTTCCCTCTTGTGTCTCCCTCCCTCCCACCCTCCTATCCCACCCCTCCAGGCGGTCACAAAGCACCGAGCTGATCTCCCTGTGCTATGTGGCTGCGTCCCACTAGCTATCTATCTTACGTGTGGTAGTGTATATATGTCCATGCCTCTCTCTCTGTCACAGCTCACCCTTCCCCCTCCCCATATCCTCAAGTCCGTTCTCTAGTAGGTCTGTGTCTTTATTCCTGTCTTACCCCTAGGTTCTTCATGACATTTTTTTTTCTTAAATTCTATATATATGTGTTAGCATACGGTATTTGTCTTTCTCTTTCTGACTTACTTCACTCTGTATGACAGACTCTAGGTCTATCCACCTCCTTACAAATAGCTCAATTTCGTTTCTTTTTATGGCTGAGTAATATTCCATTGTACATATGTGCCATATCTTTTTCATCCATTCATCCAATGATGGGTACCTAGGTTGTTTACATCTCCAGGCTATTGTAAATAGAGCTGAAACGAACATTTTGGTACATGACTCTTTTTGAATTATGGTTTTCTCAGGGTATATGCCCAGTAGTGGGATTGCTGAGTCGTATGGTAGTTCTATTTGTAGTTTTTTTAAGGAACCTCCATACTGTTCTCCATAGTGGCTGGACCAATTCACATTCCCACCAGCAGTGCAAGAGTGTTCCCTTTTCTACACACCCTCTCCAGCATTTATTGTTTCTAGATTTTTTGATGATGGCCATTCTCACTGGTGTGAGATGATATCTCATTTAGTTTTGATTTGCATTTCTCTAATGATTAACGATGTTGAGCATTCTTTCATGTGTTTGTTGGTAGTCTGTATATCTTCATTGGAGAAATGTCTATATAGGTCTTCTGCCCATTTTTGGATTGGTTTGTTTATTTTTTTGATATTGAGCTGCATGAGCTGCTTGTAAATTTTGGAAATTAATCCTTTGTCAGTTGCTTCATTTGCAAATATTTTCTCCCATTCTGAGGGTTGTCTTTTGGTCTTGTTTATGGTTTCCTTTGCTGTGCAAAAGCTTTGAAGTTTCATTAGGTCCCATTTGTTTATTTTTGTTTTTATTTCCATTTCTCTAGGAAGTGGGTCAAAAAGGATCTTGCTGTGATTTATGTCATAGAGTGTTCTGCCTGTGTTTTCCTGTAAGAGTTTGATAGTTTCTAGCCTTACATTTAGGTCTTTAATCCATTTTTAGCATATTTTTGTGTATGGTGTTAGGGAGTGATCTAATCTCATACTTTTACATGTACCTGACCAGTTTTCCCAGCACCAAATATTGAAGAAGCTATCTTTTCTCCACTGTACATTCCTGCCTCCTTTATCAAAGATAAGGTGACCATATGTGTGCGGGTTTATCTCTGGGCTTTCTTTCCTGTTCCATTGATCTATATTTCTGTTTTTGTGCCAGTACCATACTGTCTTGATTACTGTAGCTTTGTAGGATAGTCTGAAGTCAGGGAGCCTGATTCCTCCAGCTCCATTTTTCGTTCTCAAGATTGCTTTGGCTATTCGGGGTCTTTTGTGTTTCCATACAAATTGTGAGATTTTTTGTTCAAGTTCTGTGAAAAATGACAGTGGTAGTTTGATAGGGATTGCATTGGATTTGTAGATTGCTTTGGGTAGTATAGTCATTTTCACAGTGTTGATTCTTCCAATCCAAGAACATGGTATATCACTCCATCTACTTGTATCATCTTTAATTTCTTTCATCAGTGTCTTATAATTTTCTGCATACAGGTCTTTTGTCTCCTTAGGTAGGTTTATTCCTAGATATTTTATTATTTTTGTTGCAATGGTAAATGGGAGTGTTTTCTTGATTTCACTTTCAGATTTTTCATCCTTAGTGTATAGGAATGCCAGAGATTTCTGTGCATGAATTTTGTATCCTGCAACTTTACCAAATTCATTGACTAGCTCTAGTAGTTTTCTGGTAGGGTCTTTAAGATTCCCTATGTATAGTATCATGTCATCTGCAAACAGTGACAGGTTAATTCTTCTTTTCCAATTTGGATTCCTTTTATTTCCTTTTCTTCTTTGATTGCTGTGGCTAAAACTTCCAAACCTATGTTGAATAAGAGTGGTGAGAGTGGGCAACCTTGTCTTCTTCCTGATCTTAGTGGAAATGCTTTCAGTTTTTCACCATTGACAATGATGTTGGCTGTGGGTTTGTCATATATGGCCTTTATTATGTTGAGGAAAGTTCCCTCTATGCCCACTTTCTGCAGGGTTTTTATCATAAATGGGTGTTGAATTTTGTCAAAAGCTTTCTCTGCATCTGTTGAGATGATCATATGGTCTTTCTCCTTCAGTTTGTTAATATGGTTTATCACATTGATTGATTTGCGTATATTGAAGAATCCTTGCATTCCTGGAATAAACACCACTTGATCATGGTGTATGATCCTTTTAATGTGCTGTTGGATTCTGTTTGCTAGTATTTTGTTGAGGATTTTTGCATCTATGTTCATCAGTGATATTGGCCTGTAGTTTTCTTTCTTTGTGACATCCCTGTCTGGTTTTGGTATCAAGGTGATGGTGGCCTCGTAGAAGGAATTTGGGAGTGTTCCTCCCTCTGCTATATTTTGGAAGAGTTTGAGAAGGATAGGTGTTAGCTCTTCTCTAAATGTTTGGTAGAATTCACCTGTGAAGCCATCTGGTCCTGGGCTTTTGTTTGTTGGAAGATTTTTAATCACAGTTTCAATTTCAGTGCTTATGATTGGTCTGTTCATATTTTCTATTTCTTCCTGATTCAGTCTTGGCAGGTTGTGCATTTCTAAGAATTTGTCCATTTCTTCCAGGTTGTCCATTATATTGGCATATAGTTGCTTGTAGTAATCTCTCTTTTGTATTTCTGCAGTGTCAGTTGTTACTTCTTTTTCATTTCTAATTCTATTGATTTGAGTCTTTTCCCTTTTTTTCTTGATAAGTCTGGCTAACGGTTTATCAATTTTCTTTAGCTTCTCAAAGAACCAGCTTTGAGTTTTATTGATCTTTGCTATTGTTGCCTTCATTTCTTCTTCTTTTATTTCTGATCTGATTTTTATGATTTCTTTCCTTCTGCTAACTTTGGGGGTTTTTTTGTTCTTCTTTCTCTGATTGCTTTAGGTGCAAGGTTCGGTTGTTTATTCGAGATGTTTCCTGTTTCTTAAGGTGGGCTTGTGTTGCTATAAACTTCCCTCTTAGAACTGTTTTTGCTGCATCCCATAGGTTTTGGGTCCTCGTGTCTCCATTGTCATTTGTTTCTAGGTATTTTTAAATTTCCTCTTTGATTTCTTCAGTGATCACTTCGCTATTAAGTAGTGTATTGTTTAGCTTCCATGCGTTTGTATTTTTTACACATCTTTTCCTGTAATTGATATCTAGTCTCATGGCGTTGTGGTCGGAAAATATACTTGATACAATTTCAATTTTCTTAAATTTACAAAGGCTTGATTTGCGACCCAAGATATGATCTATCCTGGAGAATGTTCCATGAGCACTTGAGAAAAATGTGTATTCTGTTGTTTTTGGATGGAATGTCCTATAAATATCAATTAAGTCCATCTTGTTTAACGTATCATTTAATGCTTGTGTTTCCTTATTTATTTACATTTTGGATGATCTGTCCATTGGTGAAAGTGGGGTGTTAAAGTCCCCTACTATGAATGTGTTACTGTCGATTTCCCCTTTTATTGCTGTTAGTATTTGCCTTATGTATTGAGGTGCTCCTATGTTGGGTGCATAACTATTTACAATTGTTATATCTTCTTCTTGGATCGATCCCTTGATCATTATGTAGTGTCCTTCTTTGTGTCTTCTAATAGTCTTTATTTTAAAGTCTATTTTGTCTGATATGAGAATTGCTACTCCAGCTTTCTTTTGGTTTCCATTTGCATGGAATATCTTTTTCCATCCCCTTACTTTCAGTCTGTATGTGTCTCTAGGTCTGAAGTGGGTCTCTTGTAGACAGCATACATATGGCTCTTGTTTTTGTATCCATTCAGCCAATCTCTTTCTTTTGGTGGGAGCATTTAGTCCATTTACATTTAAGGTAATTATCGATATGTATGTTCCTATTCCCATTTTCTAAATTGTTTTGGGTTCCTTATTGTAGGTCTTTTCCTTCTCTTGTGTTTCTGCCTAGAGAAGTTCCTTTAACCTTTGTTGTAAAGCTGGTTTGGTGGTGCTGAACTCTCAGCTTTTGCTTGTCTGTAAAGCCTTTAATTTCTCCTCCTAACCTGAATGAGATCCTTGCTGGGTAGAGTAATGTTGGTTGCAGGTTTTTCTCCTTCATCACTTTAAATATGTCCTGCCACTCCCTTCTGGCTTGCAGGGTTTCTGCTGAAAGATCAGCTCTTAACCTTATGTGGATTCCCTTGTGTGTTATTTCTTCCTTGCTGCTTTTAATATGCTTTCTTTGTATTTAACTTTTGACAGTTTGATTAATATGTGTCTTGGCGTATTTCTCCTTGGATTTATCCTGTATGGGATTCTCTGTGCTTCCTGGACCTGATTAACTATTTCCTTTGCCATAATAGGGAAGTTTTCAACTATAATCTCTTCAAATATTTTCTCAGTTCCTTTCTTTTTCTCTTCTTCTTCTGGAACCCCTATAATTCGAATGTTGGTGCGTTTAATGTTGTCCCAGAGGTCTCTGAGACTGTCCTCAGTTCTTTTCATTCTTTTTTCTTTATTCTTCTCTGCAGTAGTTATTTCCACTATTTTATCTTCCAGGTCACTTATCCGTTCTTCTGCCTCAGTTATTTTGCTATTGATCCCATCTAGAGTATTTTTCATTTCATTTATTGTGTTGTTCATCGTAGTTTGTTTCATCTTTAGTTCTTCTAGGTCCTTGTTAAATGTCTCCTGCATTTTGTCCATTCTATCTCCAAGATTTCGGATCATCCTTACTATCATTATTCTGAATTCTTTTTCGGGTAGACTGCCTATTTCTTCTTCATTTGTTAGGTCTGGTGGGTTTTTATCTTGCTCCTTCATCTGATGTGTGTTTTTCTGTCTTTTCATTTTGCCTATCTTACTGTGTTTGGGATCTCCTTTTTGCAGGCTGCAGGTTCGTAGTTCCTGTTGTTTTTAGTGTCTGTCCCCAGTGGCTAAGGTTGGTCCCGTGGGTTCTGTAGGCTTCCTGGTGGAGGGGACTAGTGCCTGTGTTCTGATGGATGAGGCTGGATCTTGTCTCTCTGGTGGGCAGGTCCACGTCTGGTGGTGTGTTTTGGGGTGTCTGTGGACTTATTATGGTTTTAGGCAACCTCTCACCTAATGGGTGGGGTTGTGTTCCTGTTTTGCTAGTTGTTTGGCATAGGGTGTCCAGCACTGTAGCTTGCGGTCATTGAGTGAAGCTGGGTGCTGGCGTTGAGATGGAGATCTCTGGGAGATTTTCGCCGTTTGATATTATGTGGAGCTGGGAGGTCTCTTGTGGACCAGGGTCCTGAAGTTGGCTCTCCCACCTCAGAAGCACAGCACTGACTCCTGGCTGCAGCACCAAGAGCCTTTCATCCACACGGCTCAGAATAGAAGGGAGAAAAGGTAGAGATAAAGAATTAGTTAAAAAAAAAAAAAAAGAATTAGTAGAAGTAGGAAGAAAGGAAGGAAGGAAGGAAGGAGGGAAGGAAGAAGGAAAGAAAGAAGGAAGGAAAGAAAGGCGGGAGGGAGGGAGGGATGGTGGGAGGAAGGAAGGAAGGAGAGAAGGAAGGAAAAAAAGAAAGAAAGAAGATAAAGTAAAGTAAAATATAATAAAGTTATCAAATTAAAAAATTATTAAGAAAAAAATTTAAAACAAGAAAAAAACGGACAGATAGAACCTTAGGACAAATGTTGGAAGCAAAGCTATACAGACAAAATCTCATACAGAAGCATACACATACACACTCACAAAAAGAGGAAAAGGGGAAAAAATCATAAATCTTGCTCTCGAAGTCCACCTCCTCAATTTGGGACAATTCGTTGTCTAAAGGAGGGAGGGAGTGAGGGAGGGAAGGAAGGAAGGAAGATAAAGTAAAATAAAATAAAGTTATTAAAATTAAAATTATTAAGAAAAAAACGAATGGATAGAACCCTAGGACAAATGGTGGAAGCAAAGCTATACAAAGTCTGACACAGAAGCATACACATACACCCTGACTAAAAGAGGAAAAGGGGAAAAAAATCATAAATCTTGCTCTCAAAGTCCACCTCCTCAATTTGGGATGATTCGTTGTCTATTCATGTGTTCCACAGATGCAGGGTACATCAAGTTGATTGTGGAGCTTTAATCTGCTGCTTTTGAGGCTGCTGGGAGAGATTTCCCTTTCTCTTCTTTGTTCTCACAGCACCCAGGGGCTCAGCTTTGGATTTGGCCCCGCCTCTGCGTGTAGGTCGCCGGAGGGCGTCTTGTTTTTCGCTCAGACAGGACGGGGTTAAAGGAGCCGCTGATTCGTGGGCTCTGGCTCACTCAGGCTGGGGGTGGGGGGGTGGGGAGGGAGGGGCACGGAGTGCGGGGCGAGCCTGTGGTGGCAGAGGCCGGCATGACGTTGCACCAGCCTGAGGCCCGCCATGCGTTCTCCCAGGGAAGTTGTCCCTGGATCCTGGGAACCTGGCTGTGGCGGGCTGCACAGGCTCCCTGGAAGAGGGGTGTGGATAGTGACCTGTGCTCTCACACAGGCTTCTTGTTGGCGGCAGCAGCAGCCTTAGCGTCTCCTGCCCGTCTGTGGGGCCTGCACTTTTAGCTGTGTCTCGCGCCCATCTCTGGAGCTCTGCTTAAAGCAGCACTCTTAATCCCCTCTCCTTGCGCACCAGGAAACAAAGAGGGGAGAAAAAGTCTCTTGCCTTTTCGGCAGCTCCAGACCTTTTCCTGGACTCCAACCCGGCTGTCCGTGGTGCACTAACCCCTTCAGGCTGTGTTCATGCCGCCAACCCCAGTCCTCTCCCTGTGCTCCGTCCAAACCCCAAGCCTCAGCTCGCAGCCCCGCCCGCCCCGGCGGGTGAGCAGACAAGCCTCTCGGGCTGGTGAGTGCCGGTCGGCACCGATCCTCTGTGCGGGAATCTCCCCGCTTTGTCCTCCGCGCCCCTGTGCTGTGCTCTCCTCCGCGGCTCCGTAGCTCCCCCCCCACCCCCCGCATTCTCCGTCTGCGAAGGGGCTTCCTAGTGTGTGCAAACCTTTCCTCCTTCACAGCTCCCTCCCACTGGTGCAGGTACTGTCCCTATTCTTTTGTCTCTGTTTTTTCTTTTGCCCTACCCAGGTACGTGGGGAGTTTCTTGCCTTTTGGGAGGTCTGAGGTCTTCTGCCAGCGTTCAGTAGGTGTTCTGTAGGAGTTGTTCCACCTGTAGATGTATTTCTGGTGTATCTGTGGGGTGGAAGGTGATCTCCGCCATCTTACTCTTCTGCCATCTTCCCCTCGTCTCTGTGCGACTTATTGAAGAGGCTGTCTTTCTCCACTGTATATTCTTGCCTCCTTTATCAAAGGTAAGGTGGCCATATGTGCGTGGGTTTATCTCTGGGCTTTCTATCCTGTTCCATTGATCTATATTTCTGTTTTTGTGCCAGTACAATACTGTCTTGATTACTGTAGCTTTGTAGGATAGTCTGAAGTCAGGGAGTCTGATTCCTCCAGCTCCATTTATCTTTCTAAAGATTGCTTTGGCTATTCGGGATCTTTTGTGTTTCCATACAAATTGTGAAATTTTTTGTTCTAGTTCTGTGAAAATTTCCATTGGTAGTTTGATTGGGATTGCATTGAATCTGTAGATTGCTTTGGGTAGTATAGTCATTTTCACAGTGTTGATTCTTCCAATCCAAAAACATGGTATGTCTCTCCATCTATTTGTATCATCTTTAATTTCTTTCATCAGTGTTTTATAATTTTCTGCATACAGGGCTTTATTCTCCTTAGGTAGGTTTATTACTACATACTTTATTCTTTTTGTTGCAATGGTAAATGGAAGTGTTTTCTTAATTTTACTTTAAAATTTTTCATCATTAGTGTATAGGAATGCCAGAGATTTCTGTGCATTAATTTTGTGTCCTGCTACTTTACCAAATTCATTGATTAGGTCCAGTAGTTTTCTGGTAGCATCTTTAGGATTCTCTATGTGTAGTATCATGTCATCTGCAAACAATGACAGCTTTACTTCTTTTCTGATTTGTATTCCTTTTATTTCTTTTTCTTCTCTGATTGCTGTGGCTAAAACTTCCAAAGCTATGTTGAATAATAGTGGTGAGAGTGGGCAACCTTGTCTTCTTCCTGATCTTAGTGAAAATGGTTTCAGTTTTTCACCATTGAGGACGATGTTGTCTGTGGGTTTGTCATATATGGCCTTTATTATGTTGAGGAAAGTTCCCTCTGTGCCTAATTTCTGGAGGATTTTTATCATAAATTGTTGTTGAATTTTGTCAAAAGCTTTTTCTGCATCTATTGAGATGATCATATGGTTTTTCTCCTTCAGTTTGTTAATATGGTTTATCACATTGATTGATGTGCGTATATTGAAGAATCCTTGCATTCCTGGGATATATCCCACTTGATCATGGTGTATGATCCTTTTAATGTGCTGTTGGATTCTGTTTGCTAATATTTTGTTGAGGATTTTTACATCTGTGTTCATCAGTGATATTGGCCTGTAGTTTTCTTTCTTTGTGACATCTTTGTCTGGTTTTATTATCAGGGTGATGGTGGCTTCATAGAATGAGTTTGGGAGTGTTCCTCCTTCTGCTGTATGTTGGAAGAGTTTGAGAAGAATAGGTGTTAGCTCTTCTCTAAATGTTTGGTAGAATTCGCCTGTGAAGCCATCTGGTCCTGGGCTTTTGTTTGTTGGAAGATTTTTAATCACAGTTTCAATTTCAGTGCTTATGATTGGTCTGTTCATATTTTCTATTTCTTCCTGATTCAGTCTTGGCAGGTTGTGCATTTGTAAGAATTTGTCCATTTCTTCCAGGTTGTCCATTATATTGGCGTATAGTTGCTTGTAGTAATCTCTCATGATCCTTTGTACTTCTGCAGTGTTAATTGTTACTTTTCCGTTTTCATTTCTAATTCTATTGATTTGCATCTTCTCCCTTTTTTTCTTGATCAGTCTGGCTAATGGTTGAACAAGCTTTTAGTTTTAATATCTTTGCTATAGTTTCCTTCGTTTCTTTTTCATTTATTTCTCATCTGATCTTTACGATTTCTTTCCTTCTACTAACTTTGGGTTTTGTTTGTTATTCTTTCTCTAGTTCCTTTAGGTGTAAGGTTAGGTTGTTTATTTGAGATGTTTATTGTTTCTTGAGATAGGATTGTATTGCTATAAACTTCCCTCTTAGAACTGCTGTTGTTGAATCCCGTAAGTTTTGGGTCATCGTGTTTTCATTGTCATTTTTCTCTAGTTATCGTTTGATTTTCATTTCTTCAGTGATCTCTTGGTTATTAAGTAGTGTATTGTTTAGCCTCCATGTGTTCGTATTTTTTACAGATTTTTCCTGTAATTGATATCTAGTCTCATAGTGTTGTGGTCAGAAAAGATACTTAATGCGATTTCAATTTTCTTAAATTTACCAAGGTTTGATTTGTGACCCAAGATATGATCTATCCTGGAGAATGTTCCGTGAGCACTGGAGAAGAAAGTGTATTCTGTTGTTTTGGGATGGAATATCCTATAAATATCAATTAAGTCCATCTTCTTTAATGTATCATTTAAAGCTTATGTTTCCTTATTTATTTTCATTTTAGATAATCTGTCCCTTGGTGAAAGTGGGGTGTTCAAGTCCCCTACTATGGTTGTGTTACTGTTGATTTCCCCTTTTATGGCTGTTAGTATTTACCTTATGTATTGAGGTGCTCCTATGTTGGGTGCATATATATTTACAATTGTCGTCTTCTTTTTGGATTGATCCCTTGATCATTATGTAGTGTCTTTCTTTGTCTCTTGTAATAGTCTTTGTTTTAAAGTCTATTTTGTCTGATATGAGTATTGCTACTTCAGCCTTCTTTTGATTTCCATTTGCATTGAATATCTTTTTCCATTCCCTCACTTTCAGTTTGTATGCGTCCCTGGGTCTGAAGTGGGTCTCTTGTAGACAGCATATGTACGGGTCTTGTTTTTGTATTCATTCAGCCAGTCTGTGTCTTTTGGTTAGAACATTTAATTCATTTACATTTAAAGTAGTTATCTATATGTATGTTCCTATTACCATTTTCTTAATTGTTTTAGGTTTGTTATTGTAGGTCTTTTCCTTCTCTTGTGTTTCCTGCCTAGCTAAGTTCCTTTAGCATTTGTTTTAAATGTGGTTTGGTGGTGCTGAATTCTCTTAGCTTTTGCTTGTCTGTAAAGGTTTTAATTTCTCTGTCAAATCTGAATGAGATCCTTGCTGGGTAGAGTAATCTTGGTTGGTGGTTTTTCCCCTTCATCACTTTTTATATGTCCTTCCCCTCCCTTCTGGCTTGCAGAGTTTCTGCTGAAACATCAGCTGTTAACCTTATGGGGAATCCCTTGTATGTTATTTGTTGTCTTTCCCTTGCTGCTTGTAATATTTTTTCTTTGTATTTAATTTTAGAAAGTTTCATTAATATGTGTCTTGGCATGTTTCTCCTTAGATTTATCCTGTATGGGACTCTCTGTGCTTCCTGGACTTGATTAACTATTTCCTTTCCCATATTAGGGAAGTTTTCAACTATAATCTCTTCAAGTATTTTCTCAGTTCCTTTCTTTTCCTCTTCTTCTTCTGGAACCCCTGTACTTCGAATGTTGGTGCATTTAATGTTGTACCAGAGGTCTCTGAGACTCTGTTCAATTCTTTTCATTCTTTTTTCTTTATTCTGCTCTGCAGTAGATATTTCCACTATTTTATCTTCCAGGTCACTTATCCGTTCTTCTGCCTCAGTTATTCTGCTATTGATCCCATCTAGAGTATTTTTCATTTCATTTATTGTGTTGTTCATCACTGTTTGTTTGCTCTTTATTTCTTCTAGGTCCTTGTTAAACGTTTCTTGTATTTTCTCCATTCTATTTCCAAGATTTTGGATCATCTTTACTATCATTCTGAATTCTTTTTCAGGTAGACTGCCTATTTCCTCTTCATTTGTTACGTGTGGTGCATTTTTACCTTGCTGCTTCCTCTGCTGTGTGTTTCTCTGTCTTCTCATTTTGCTTAACTTACTGTGTTTGAGGTCTCCTTTTCTCAGGCTGCAGGTTTGTAGTTCCCCTTATTTTTAGTGTCTGCCCCCAGTGTCTAAGGTTGGTTCAGTAGGTTGTGTTGGCTTCCTGGTGTAGTGGACTAGTGCCTGTGTTCTGATGGATGAGGCTGGATCTTGTCTTTCTGGTGGGCAGGTCCATGTCTGGGGTTGTGTTTTGGGGTGTTTGTGGCCTTATTATGATTTTAGGCAGCCTCTCTGCTAATGGGTAGGGTTGTGTTCCTGTCTTGCTCGTTGTTTGGCATAGGGTGTCCAGCACTGTAGCTTGCTGGTCATTGAGTGGAGCTGGGTCTTGAGATGGAGATCTCTGGGAGATTTTTGCCATTTGATATTACATGAAGCTGGGAGGTCTCTTGTGGACCAGGGTCCTGAAGTTGGCTCTCCCACCTCAGAGGCACAGCCCTGACACCTGGCTGGAGCACCAAGAGCCTGTCCTCCACACGGCTCAGAAAAAAAGGTAGAAAAAACAAAGAAAGAAAGAAAGTAGATAAAATAAAGTAAAATAGTTATTAAAATAAATAATAATTATTAAAAAAATTTTTTTTCAGTAGTAAAAAGAAAGAAAGAAGAGAGCAACCAAACCAAAAAACAAATCCACCAATGATAACAAGCACTAAAAACTATACTAAGAGAAAACAAAAGCAAAAAATAACAAAAAAAACGTACAGACACGACCCTAGGACAAATGGTTAAAGCAAAGCTATACAGACAAAAATCACACATAGAAGCATACACATACACACTCACAAAAAGGGGAAAAAATGTATATATCGTTGCTCCCTCCTCAATTTGGGATGATTCATTTTCTATTCAGGTATTGCACAGATGCAGGGTACATCAAGTTGACTGTGGAGATTTAATCTGCTGCTCCTGAGGCTGCTGGGAGAAATTTCCCTTTCTCTTCTTTGTTCGCACAGCTCCTGGGGTTCAGCTTTGGATTTGGCCCCTCCTCTGTGTGTAGGTCGCCTGAGGGTGTCTGTTCTTCTCTCAAACAGGACGGGGTTAAGGGAGCAGCTGATTTGGGGGCTCTAGCTCACTCAGGCAGGGGGGAGGGAGGGGTACAGTGTGTGGGGCGAGCCTGCGGCAGCAGAGGCCAACATAACATTGCACCAGTGTGAGGCGTGCCGTGTGTTCTCCCGGGGAAGTTGTCCCTGGATCACGGGACCCTGGCAGTGGCAGGCTGCACAGGCTCCTGGGAGGGGAAGTGTGGCTTCTGACCTGTGCTTGCACACAGGCTTCTTGGTGGCTGCAGCAGCAGCCTTAGCATTTCCTGCCTGTCTCTGGTGTCTGTGCTGTTAGTCGTGGCTTGCACCCATCTCTGGAGCTCGATTAGGTGGTGCTCTGAATCCCCTCTCCTTGCGCACCCAGAAACAATCGTCTCTTGCCTCTTAGGCAGGTCCAGACTTTTTCCCGGATTCCCTCCCGTCTAGCTGTGGCACAGTAGCCCCCTTCAGGCTGTGTTCACACAGCCAATCCCAGTCCTGTCCCTGGGATCTGACCTCCGAAGCCCGAGCCTCAGCTCCCAGCCCCCACCCGTCCTGACAGGTGAGCAGACAAGCCTCTCGGGCTGGTGAGTGCTGGTCGGTACTGATCCGCTGTGTGGGAATCTCTGCGCTTTGCCCTCCGCACCCCTGTAGCTGCACTTTCCTCTGTGGCTCCAAAGCTTCCCCCCTCTGCCACCTGCAGTCTCCGCCTGCAAAGGGGCTTCCTAGTGTGTGGAAACCTTTCCTCCTTCACAGCTCCCTCCCACTGGTGCAGGTCCCATCCCTATTCTTTTGTCTCTGTGTTTTCTTTTTCTTTTGCCCTACCCAGATACTTGGGAAGTTTGTTGCTTTTTAGGAGGTCTGAGATCTTCTGCCAGCGTTCAGTAGGTGTTCTGTAGGAGTTGTTCCACATGTAGATGTATTTCTGATGTACTTGTGGGGAGGAAGGTGATGTCCACATCTTACTCTTCTGCCATCTTGAAGCTCCTCTCTGTCTCATTTCTAATTTTATTGATTTGAGTCCTCTCCCTCTTTTTATTTTTTATTTTTTATTTTTTTGCAGTACGAGGGCCTCTCACTGTTGCGGCCTCTCCCGTTGCGGAGCACAGGCTCTGGACACGCAGGCTCAGCGGCCATGGCTCACGGGCCCAGCCACTCCACTGCATGTGGGATCTTCCCGGACTGGGGCACGAACCCGTGTCCCTTGCATGGCAGGCGGACTCTCAACCACTGCGCCACCAGGGAAGCCCTCCCTCTTTTTTTTTGATGAGTCTGTCTAATGGTTTATCAATTTTGTTTATCTTCTCAAAGAACCCGCTTTTAGTTTTATTGATCTTTGCTACTGTCTTCTTTGTTTCTATTTCATTTATTTCTGCTCTGATCTTTATGATTTCTTTCCTTCTACTAACTTTGGGTTTTGTTTGTTATTCTTTCTCTAGTTCCTTTAGGTGTAAGGTTAGGTTGTTTATTTGAGATGTTTATTGTTTCTTGAGATAGGATTGTATTGCTATAAACTTCCCTCTTAGAACTGCTTTTACTGCATCCCATAGGTTTTGGATCATCGTGTTTTCATTGTCATTTGTCTCAGGTATTTTTTGATTTCCTCTTTGATTTCTTCAATGATCTCTTGGTTATTTAGTAATGTATTGTTTAGCCTTCATGTGTTTGTGTTTTTTACATTTTTTTTCCCCTGTAATTGATTTCTAGTCTCACAGTGTTGTGGTCAGAAAAGATGCTTGATATCATTTCGGTTTTCTTAAATTTCCTGAGGCTTGATTTGTGACACAAGATGTGATCTATCCTGGAGAATGTTCTGTGTGCACTTGAGAAGAAAGTGTAATATGCTGTTTTGGGATGCAGTGTCCATATATATCATTTAATCTATTTGGTGTATAGTGTCATTTAAAGCTTGTGTTTTCTTATTAATTTTATGTTTGTATGATCTGTCCATTGGTGTAACTGAGGTGTTCAAGTTCCCCACTATTCTTGTGTTACTGTCGATTTCCTCTTTTATAGCTGTTAGCAGTTGCCTTATGTATTGAAGTGCTCCTATGTTCGGTGCATGTATATTTGTAATTGTTATATCTTCTTTTTGGATGGATTCCTTGATCATTATGTAGTGTCCTTCCTTGTCTCTTGTATCATTCTTTATTTTAAAGTCTATTTTATCTGACATGAGTATTGCTACTCCAGCTTTCTTTTCATTTCCATTTGCATGGAATATCTTTTTCCATCCCCTTACTTTCAGTCTGTATGTGTCCCTAGGTCGGAAGTGGGTCTCTTGTAGACAGCATATAGATGGGTCTTCTTTTTGTATCCATTCAGTGAGCCTGTGTCTTTTGGTTGGAGCATTTATCCATTCACGTTTAAGGTAATTATCAGTATGTATGTGCATATTACCATTTTCTTAATCGTTTTGGGTTTGTTTTTGTAGGTCCTTTTCTTCTATTGTGTTTCCCACTTAGAGAAGTTCCTTTAGCATTTGTTGTAGAGATGGTTTGGTGGAGCTGAACTGTCTTAGCTTTTGCTTGTCTGTAAAGCTTTTGATTTCTCCATCAAATCTGAATGAGATCCTTGCTGGGTAGAGTAATCTTGGCTTTAGGTTCTTCCCTTTCATCACTTTAAATATGTCCTGCCACTCCCTTCTGGCTTGTAGAGTTTCTGCTGAGAAATCAGCTGTTGACCTTATGGGAGTTCCCTTGTATGTTATTTGTCGTTTTTCTC
The DNA here is from genome assembly GCF_003676395.1 of Aethalodelphis obliquidens. NCBI lineage: Eukaryota > Metazoa > Chordata > Mammalia > Artiodactyla > Delphinidae > Aethalodelphis > Aethalodelphis obliquidens. Next base: position 37,403,737 of record NW_020837952.1, read on the forward strand.
TTGCTGCTTTCAATAATTTTTCTTTGTCTTTAATTTTTGCCAATTTGTTTACTGTGTGTCTTGGCATGTTTCTCCTTGGGTTTGTCCTGTATGGGACTCTGTGCTTCCTGGACTTTGGTGGCTATTTCCTTTCCTATATTAGGGAAGTTTTCAACTATAATCTCCTCAGATATTTTCTTGGGTCCTTTCTCTCTCTCTTCTCCTTCTGGGACCCCTATAATGCGAATGTTGTTGTGTTTAATTTTGTTGCAGAGGTCTCTTAGGCTGTCTTCATTTCTTTTCATTCTTTTCTCTTTATTCTGTTCTGTGGCAGTGAATTCCACCATTCTATCTTCCAGATCACTTATCCGTTCCTCTGCCTCAGTTATTCTGCTATTGATTCCTTCTAGTGTATTTTCATGTCACTTATTGTATTGTTCATTTGTTTGTTTGTTCTTTAATTCTTCTAGGTCTTTGTTAAACATTTCTTGCATCTTCTCAGTCTTTGCCTCCAGTCTTTTTCCAGGGTCCTGGATAATCTTCACTATCATTATTCTGAATTCTTTTTCTGGAAGGTTGCCTATCTCCACTTCATTTAGTTGTTTTTCTGGGGTTTTATCTTGTTCCTTCCTCTGATACATAGCCCTCTGCCTTTTCACCTTGTCTTTCTGTGTATGTGGTTTTTGTTCCCCAGGCTGCAGGATTGTAGTTCTTCTTGCTTCTGCTGTCTGCCCTCTGGTGGATGAGGCTATCTAAGAGGCTTGTGTAAGTTTCCTGATGGGAGGGACTGGTGGTAGGTAGAGCTGACTGTTGCTCTGGTGGGCAGAGCTCAGTAAAACTTTAATCCGTTTGACTGCTGTTGGGTGGGGCTGGGTACCCTCCCTGTTGGTTGTTGGCCTGAGGTGACCCAACACTGGAGCCTACCTGGGCTCTCTGGTGGGGCTGATGGCAGACTCTGGGAAGTCTCGCGCCAAGGAGTACTTCCCAGAACTTCTGCTGCCAGTGTCCTTATCCTCACGGTGAGACACAGCCACCCCCCACCTCTGCAGGAGACCCTCCAACACTAGCAGGTAGGTCTGGTTCAGTCTCCTGTGGGGTCACTGCTCCTTCCCCTGGGTCCCAGTGCGCACACTACTTTGTGTGTGCCTTCCAAGCGTGGAGTCTCTGTTTCCCCCAGTCCTGTCCAAATCTTGCAATCAAATCCTGCTAGCCTTCAAAGTCTGATTCTCTAGGAATTCCTCCTCCCATTGCTGGACCCCCTGGTTGGGAAGCCTGACGTGGGGCTCAGAACCTTCACTCCAGTGGGTGGACTTCTGTGGTATAAGTGTTCTCCAGTTTGTGAGTCACCCACCCAGCAGTTATGGGATTTGATTTCATTGTGATTGTGCCCCTCCTACCACCTCATTGTGGCTTCTCCTTTCTTTGGATGTGGGGTATCTTTTTTGGTGAGATCCAGTGTCTTCCTGTCAATGACTCTCCTCTGCTTCTTTGTTTTGCTTATATTTCTTTGACTCCATTTATTTAGGAGAAACAGTTATGTACTGTGGTCTTGAAGGGCTGTTTTTACATGAAAGCCTCTCTTTGTAGTCTATGCAAGTCTCATATTTTTGGTGCAAGGGCTGTTGTTAGTATGGATGCCTGCCGTGTCTTTCCTCCATGTATGCTGGTTGTTATCCCCTTGATAGGGGGTCTTATTGTTTCTGTGGTGACCAGAGCCTGCACTGGAAGTTGAGTGGGGCCTCCTCTTTGCTCTGTGCTTGTCACAGCCTTGTTGGGACAGGGTCTGCTTCCCAGTTGTTGGGGTGGAAGCCCCCATGTCTGTTTCTGAGCTGTGGTGTGAGGTAGGCGGTACTGGAGCACTCCCACTGGGAGTCACTGAGTATTCCTCCTCAGGAGCTGCCCACCGGCAAGTGCGATCTGTGGTGTCATCTGTCACCCACTCTGTGTGCTCAGAAAGTACACCATTGCTGGCACTGCCCTCAGGTCCTCCTCAGCCATGGGAATGCAGGCAGTCAGGCTGGATGTCCCTCAGGTGCTGTGCTCACAAGGCCACCAGCGCCGATCCATTGGCACAGAATTCGTAGAGGCGGAGCCCTGCCCGCTTCGAGCACTGTGCGGGTGAGGCCGCTCTGGCGGGGCCCCACTCCTCCCTTCAAGGGCTTGTTAACAGTGGGGCTGCTTTGGTGGACCCAGGCTTCATCCTGCACACAGCCCCAGTTGCAGCCCAGGCCACACTCCAGCCCCTCCAGCTTCTCCACAGAGCCACCCCCAGTCCTCTCCCCAGCTCTGTCCACTGAAGCCCACGTTTCAGCACCCAGCCTCCACTCATACCAGGAGATACATGTCTTGGGCTGGGGAGTGCAGCAAGGTGGCCAGGACCAGGTGTGCTGGTGTCTCTCTCTTCTGCCAGCTGTAAGCTGGTTGCTGCACTCTCCTCTGAGCCTCTGAAGCTCCCTTTCTGTCCCAGCTGATCTCCCAGCCAGTGAAGGGAGATTCCAGGGTGAGGGAGCCTTTCCTCTTTCACAGCTCCCTCCCAGGGGTTCAGGTCCCGTCCTGCTTTCTTTTTTTTTTCTTTTGTCCTACCTGGTTACACGGTGATCTTTCTCGCAGTGTTGGCTGTATGAGGTCCTCTGCCAGCATTCAGTAGGTGTTCTGTGAGAGTTGTTCCACGTATAGATGTATTTTTGATGTATTTGTGGGCGTCATTGAGCTCCATGTCCTTCTATTCTGCCATCTTGATCTCCCACCTATAGATTTATTTATTATAAAACTGATGCAGAGTCCATTGATCTAGACCTATCCACGAAAAGTACTTTTATGTCCAATCTCTCATGACAGAATTTTTTTTCTTTTCCTAATGTTTCTGAAAAGTAAAGCCAATAGAGAGATGAAAAAAAAACTTATAGTTTTACTTTTAGAATCATCAAATATCTCTTTTTTTGCTCTTCTGAGACCTTCCAAAACACTAAAAGCTTCCAGTATCTCTGCCTGGATCTTTGTCTGAATTATTTACCACTGGTGTTTCTTTTCTGATTGATATGTGGGGGAGATTAGGTGTTTTTATAGTTACCCTGAACACCGGTGGGTACTGGCAGCCAGAGCTGTTCCCTACAACATGGAAATTTGGAGCAGTGGCTCAGGGTTGTGTGTTTTGAGGGAATCCCTAACTGCTGCTGAGAAATCAGTTACTGGAACTCCCCAGCCTCCCACAAGGACCAGCAGGTAGTGCTGGAATGCTGCTGCTAGTGACTCAGCATGGAAATCAGCCACTAAGCCCACAGACTACAGCCTCTCCACACCTTCTCTTTCCACTCCTCCCCACTTCCAGCCTTTCCACGTCTGCAGTCCCTGCTCCCTTCATCCCTTCCAGCCCCAATGAGAATCACAGCCATTTTGAGCTGGATGAGGGGAAGTCATCTAGTGCCATTCCCCATTTTAAAGAAGAATCTGAGGTGCAGAGACGGGGGGCTGGTCCCTCCGCCTTGAAGCCTGGCCCCTAGAGCTCCATCCTCCATGCACCTTTCTGACCTGCCATCTGTAGGTGGGGTGGTGGGAAAGATCACTCCCGGCAGAACTCCTATAAGGAAGAGTCCCGGATGTTTTTAAAAGAAATGTGATAAAGCTGCTAGTGTAGGAGGGTATGACCCTCCAGGGACATGGTCAGGCTATGAAAGACCAGGACAAATTGCAAAGCACAAGGCTAGGAGAGAAAAGGGAAAGTTGGAGAGGAAAGAGAGAGAGAGCTCTCTCCTTTCAAAGAAGAGAATGGAGCCAGCAAAATGGGGTGGTGGGTGGTGACTGTGGGCTGTGAGCCCTCCCCATGATCTGAAATCTTCAGTAAAATAAACACATACACTCATAAAATGTTTGGCATGAGTGGGTTTACAGTGGAAACCGACACAGGAAACCTACCAAAGGCCTAAGTGTGGCATTTGGCCCATGCTGTTCAGCGAAGAAACAGAATGTGTGCAAACAGGAGCCCAGGGGCCAGAAGAAGCCATTGGAATATCTCTTTATAACTATCTAAGAGAGTTTTGGACTTGTTGGAGGTTTGAGCCAATTGTACCGACCTCTCTGAAATGCAAGGGCTGACACCTGGGCATAAAGATGTATGACGATATCTTTGGGAAAGCAGAGGGAGCCTTCCGCAGTGCACAGTCGTCCCTTTGTATCCACAGGGTATTGGTTCCAGAACCCCGACAGATACCAAAGTCCGAGGATGCTCAAGTCCCGTATATAAGATGGTATAGTATTTGCATATGACCAATACACATCCTCCCGTATACTTTAAATCATCTCTAGATTACTCGTAATACCTAATACAAGGTAAGTTCTATGTAAATATTGTAAATACAGTGGAAATGCTATGTAAATGGTTGCTGCTGTGCCGCAAATTCAGGCTTTTTGGAACTTTCTGGAATTTTTTTCCCCAAATATTTTCAGTTCACAGTTCGTTGAATTTCAGAATGCAGAACCTACAGATAGTAGAACCGACTGTACATTGACCTACCTGAGGTTGGTCTTGAGGGTCTGGGTCATGAGGGTCAGGACTTAACCTGGGCCTGAAGTGAGCATGAAAGAGGGAAGAGGCGAGAGCCCGCAGCAAGAAAAATATTTAGTGTGAGAGCAGGATCCATTTAGAGCTGAACTCAGGACCAGAATGGTGTGAGCAGGTGGGAGGAGAGAAGAGGAAGTGAACACACTCTTAATAATACTTCTTGATGTACCTGTGTGTGCAGTAGCCACAGACCTGGCTCCAGGCGTCATGTGTCACCTGCACAAAGCCCTGGGACCCCTCAGGTTCAAACGGTGTCACATTCAAAGAAACAGTCCAGCAGATGAAACAAATGGAGGAGCTATTCTCATGTTGCTTGCATTTCTCAAAATACCATTTATGGAAATCCAATGTATCACCCATAGCAATACTTACTAAAGTTTCCTTTCATGTATTCCCCATTGTGTGTACTCCTGGCAACTGCCTCTTTGAACAAACTCTCCCTATTGACAATTGTCTACGTCTTTTTCCCTCTCCTCTCTTTTCTATATCATGTAGAACAATTTAGCGTCCTCAACTTCTATTTTCATTTTCTCTTCATTATCCTGATTCCCTCCAACAAAGGAGTCAAGGAACTGACCCACGAAGCAAAAATCCTTCCTTTTCCTGTCTACCTGTGTAGTGTTGACTCTCAGTTCTCCTAACTGCATTGCAGCAAGAGTGGGAGCACAGTTGGCAAAACCAGAAATCTCCCCCAAGGGCCAGGGAAAAGGAGAAGGCAAGGGGCAAAACTAAACTCTTCAGTGACAAGGGTAAACAAGCCTGAAATATGTGTATTAATACATCTTACACGGCCACTGATGGAGTATGCAATTTCTAGGGGATTTAACCAAATTCAGACTTTTCCTGTGCATTCAAATCTTGACATCAGTTTCCCCATTTAGGAGGATTGAGGGGGTGGTGTTATAGGTGGTGCTGATGACCTCGTCCTTCATCACCATTGCTGGGAAGTCAAGATATCTGAAGGAAGATTCTTTCATTTCTTTAATTGGAAAGCAGCAATGTTTCAGTCAGTAATATTCAATAATACTTCTTAAGCACATTGAAAAAACCCATTTCAGACCCTGAATTTAGTACTGGTAGATAGATGCTTGCTAAGACAATTTAATATGGAATTTTCAAAAGCAAAGTCTAGTCCATGGCTTATAAATTTTCCTAGCAAGCTCACAGGTGTGTCATGTCATTACTGAGTGAAATCTCTAAGGGTTTCTTGTGTCCGGACTTCTCAGTGTCTTGACAGGAGAAGTGATGTTCTGATCCAGCTGCTTTTGCCTTCCCCAGTGGTGTGAGGACAATGAACAGTGTAGACGCCTTCACCTACCTGAGCTCCTAGTGGCCCCACTACACAGGCTGACTCGATACCCCTTGTTGCTGAAGAGCATCTGGAAAAGGAGTACAGACTCTACGAAGAAAATCATGATCTACTCCATCAAGGAAAAGGTGGAAAAGTCAATCTGTAAGTCCCTGAGATGAGTGACCCAGAGCTCCAGTGTCAGCTTTAATCAAAGAGTTGGGGGACCCTCTGGCTCCTGGGAACCATTTGGGCTTCCATCCTAGGAGGTAATTCCATTGCCTTGAGGTCATGGCTTTCCGAAATGTGGATTCCAGTTTGAGTTTGCATTGTAAATCAAACACGCTCAAAACAATGGGCTCCAGTCACATCCTGGCGAACCCTATGAGAACTCTTAACTCCAAGTTCACGCAGGACGTGGCCCCGTCTCCAAGGCTTTCAGATGTGAGTTCAGGCAGGAAAAGTTCTACTTCCCAGATGATGAAGCCACTTTGTTTTTAACATCCATACTGAACCCACACACAAAGCAAATGGGAGTAAACAGCATGGGAAGCCTTTCCGGAGAATAAATTACCATCCGTCATTTTTTTTAGGTCACTGAAGTCTAGGGCCAATCTAAATACAATGCCAACTGCAATCTTTAGACCCGAAATTTGGGAATAGGAAAAGAGAAAGCCCTGTGATGACTTAAGTTTATTTGGGTAGCTCTGTATAATCAAATTCAAATAAAGAAGTTCGTGGTATATGTCCATAAACCAAGATTTCCTGGGGAGCATCAAAAGGGAACAATTCAAAATGATGATTATCAGCTGTACAGAAATGACATATTTCTTTTTCTTTTGCATGTTTAAAAATAAAATGACCATTTACTTAGGAGTTTCTTTCCTTTTTAAAAATTTTTTGTTGAAATTCTAAAATAACCCAAGGAACTAGAATTCAGCTTATCAAGTGATTAAGACAAAAAATTCAGTTAAAGACAGACTTTTTTAAACTTTTAAAGTAATTTTGCAGATTATTACTCATTTTGATAAGTTTGTGAGGGAGATAACATCTCTTCTAGGAATTTCTCAATAAAATGAATTCTCATTGTTGGGGAAAGAGATCCCTGTGGCCTTCCTTTAAAGCTTAGAGATGGAGAATTCTCAAGGATTCCCTAACCATGTGATTCTGTGGGTCTACGACGTGCCCTCCATGTTTTCAAAAACCATTTCAAAACCTCAATAGCAATATGTTATTAAAAAACATTGGAAGATTAATATAGACCTTCAAAGAGAAAATGAGTTCTTACCAAAAGAAATAATCAACCTTACCATAAAGTGAATATATGTTTTATGATTAAGACAAAAGGATATGTTTGTCCTTGTTAGTCTGATTTTTTTTTCCTTCCTGTAATCACAAGCTGTGTGATGTAGGGAATATGAGAAAGCTAAGGGAACTGTTAGTATTATTGAAATAAAAATGCACAATACATTTCCAACTTACTGAGTTAAATTAGTTCAGCTTCATTTTTCTCTGCAAGAGGCTGATTTCAAATTAGTGAGTTTTTCTAAGGCATTTAAACAGCAAGAAATATGTTAAATGAACCTAAGATATGGTTTGGCTCCAGGGGCGGTCAGTATCTCTAAATGATTCCTGTGGATCTTGGTTAAATTTTATGCTGTAATGCCTCATGCATTTAAACATATACTGGATGTGTCTTGTCTTTCGGGGGATCTTGAAGGAAAAGTGAAGTGGCTTGACAATTTTCAAAACTGCAGACATCTACAGGAGATTATAGTGTGGCCTCCACTTTGGGATAGAGATGAAAGGTTTTTCATTCCAGAGGTACAGAAAGGATCAATTAGAACCTATGTCCCTTTCTAAACATTTGGCATTCAAGTGGAAGTATACTAGTCTTACAAAGTCCCCAGCTGCCCACTAGAATTAAAAATCTAGCAAGAAGTAAAGCCTTCATCCACATGACATTGTGTGTGGGGAGGCTGACCTCCTCATGCCATTCCTGAACTGGTCCTTCTAAGCATGTTTCCCATTCTTTCCCATTCTTTCCCATTCCCATGTGCATTTACTGGCATTTCCAAATGTCAGGAACTTTCTAGACAGAGTACGTTGCCCCAGCTTCTAGAATATGCTGTCCTCCAATCACTAACAACATCTCTTTGATTTCCTCCCTTGTTTTGCCAGTGCCTGAAACACGTTTTTAAAGAACACGTGGCAGAAAACATCCTGTCAGCAACCAACAGACACCTTCTCTATGAAGGAAAATTAACTCTTGCAGGTAAATAACTGCTCCCTTTACAAACCCAACATCTTTGCTACCTTGTGACTTGTCCAACTGTTGCTTATCGAAGGGTGGCAAGAATTGTATTTCCGTATGGCCAAGGCAATGGAAGATGTGAATCAGAGAGCATCCTATGGAGTCACACAGACTCCAGCTTGATCAAACCACAACGTAACTAGCCACACGCCCTCCATTTTCTCTCTGTAAAATAGGATAACGATATCTGTCTTACAAGCTGGATGTTAAAGTGAAGTAACATATGTGAAGAGCTTAGCTCAAGGTCTGGAATATAGTAACCACTCAATGTTAGCTGTTACCACCCTCATTTTACTCCTCCAGTGAGCTGGGCAATCATACTCTCAGTGTTGACTGAGAACCTATTATGTAACACACGTTGCATTGTGTAGGTACCACTGGAGGATAGAAAAGTCACTATTCTGGATAATCCTTTCCCTCTAGTTGGGAAGCGCTGCCATAAGGAGCAGACCTGCAGTCTAAGTCCAGAAGAGAGTCTGATGCTGGAGTACCCAGGAAAGGCTTCATGTGGTCCATGGGACTGGAGGCGGGCTTCGGGGGGATAGAAGGGTGTAGTTCAGTGAAAGGACAGGAGGTAGGACATCCCGGATGAAAAGCACAGCAAGAGAAAAGGCTTGGAGGCAGAAGCCACTTGAGAGAATAGGCTCACGGCAGGGTGGTTAGGAGGGAGATCCCCGAGGCTGCCTGCCAGCTTCCCTTCCCAGCTCAGCCTTTGCTGCCTGTGTAACCTGGGGCCACGTAACAGCAATCCCCCCATGCTGCAGTGTCCCCTCTTTGGTGTGAGGATTAAATGAGCTAATGGATGTATAAGCACTTGAAAGAACCATTGGCAGAGAGTCAGGGCTCAGTAAATATTATCAGAAAGGTCTACCCGACTGAAATGAGATTTGCATTCATTCATTGCTTCATTTCTTCACAAAATCTTGATTGAGCACCTGCAGTGTGTGAAGCCCTGTGGGATGTGAGTTTGCCTAAGATCTTTTGTGGGGTGCCAGGCAGTAATTCCTTACTCAGTACACACCTGTTGAGAACCTGCTCTCTTTTAGGGACAGCGCCAGATGTCAGCTTGGGACATAACCCCCGCAGGCAACTGCCAACTCGAAAGATAGACATGCCCAGCTTTTTACATCAAAGGGCTTTTTCATGCGTGTTTTCCTTCCAGTGACTTATGCAGAGAAGTTACATTTTATCCCATGTCACAGGGGAGACTCGGGGAGGTTGTCTGTCATGCTCAGGGTCCCTTGGCAAGCTAATGGCAGCATCCAGACCCAGGCCAGGCTGCCTCACCCTAGCAGGCTTCCAGAAACATAGCCACTGCCCTGAAAGCCAGAGGGACCCAGCCAGGACACTGCAGGCAACAGGAAGCCACTGAGCGCTCGGGGACGTGAGAGGCTTAAAAGGGTGCTGGAGAAAGAGCTATGGGAAGCAATGCCCAAAATGGCTAGAAGAGGAGACCAAAGCAGAGAGGCCAGCCTGAGGGTGTCACAGTGACGCAGGATGGGGTGGGAAGAGCCTGGGCCTGTGTTTCTCAACCATTCTCCACCTGTAGACCACTCCCCTCCCACTTTCGTTTGGAAAGATAACAATCTTACCCTTTCTTTTACAATTTCAAAACTAATTATATCATTGTGACAAAGCCAGATCCAACCAAAACCAAAAGTCATGAAGCAAGACACAGTTCTGTGTACAATCCTGTGCCTGTCCCTGCAAAACTGGCCTCCACCTGGAATCATCAGAGATTTTATTTCCCCTCTTCCCTCTATCTACCAAATTCCCAACTGTGAGACCCACCAGCCTATCCTAAAATGTTAGAAATGGGCTTGGATCAAAAAGGATAAATGTGAGAGCTATTTCAAAAGCAAAAATAGGAGAGCTTTACGATTGATAAAATGAAGAGGAAATGAGTCGAAGACCTTCAAGTGTGCTTATCTATCTACCTGAAAGGTTGGTAGATGACCCTGAGGGTGGCGGAGGGAGTGGGTCAGGGAGTCCGTTTTAGCGTTCAGGTGTGGACGTGATGGGAGGCCGTGTAGAGGCTGGATGAACATGACCATGAAAAATCTCTTGGTGAAAAGCCGTGTCAGATGTGTATTCACATAGCAAGTGGGATGGGGGTGCTTGTCATGGAAGCATGGGTGGGAGACTGGCCTAAGAAGGAGTCGTTATGGTTCAACCCAACTTTTCAGGAAAAGTTTCTTGTAGAGTCAGATGTGGTAGAATGGGGATGACCTACGTAACCATTACTAACACCAGGCTCCTGTCTGACAGCACATGCTGTCAGTCAGATTTCATCAGAGGGGGGTGTGTCATATAGTAGTGTCAAATCAAGTTTAAAGTCACTGGGACTTTGGCTCGGAGTTGGCATAGAGATATGGTGTCGGTGGGGGTAATAGTGTTAAAAGAAACAGGACATCATTTTGAATGGAAAAAGCATTGGACCAAGAATTAGGGGGTCTAGCCCCAACTGTGGGCTTTGGGGAAATTGTTTAAATTCTCTTAATCTCTTCTGTAAATGTTGATGATGATGATGGTGATAGTGATAACCATGACGATGGTATCTACCGCTTAATATGTTTCAAATTTCTTCTAGCCTTAAAAACTGTAGTGTTGAAATTAAGTGCATTTTCTCATTCCCAGAAGGTCCAAGTTTTTATAACTTCTGGAGCATAACCAGCTTCCCACTGGAATTCATGCCAGCACGCCCTTCACAAATGCATTACTCCCCACAGACTGGTATTTCTAAATAGAAAAAGAGGTAACGTTCAGACAAATAGGATGGCACAGCAGCTGTAGCACCTAGAGAACACACGTTGTTCAAGCTGCTGCAGAACTAGAATAAGTCAGTGATGCTGCTCTGTTCTCTAGCAGTGTGATGAAAACCCCACAGGCCAGACTCTTTGAGAAAAAATAAAGACCTAATCGAGTTAGAACTGCACACGTTTGTAAGTCTCAGATCTGGTTGTGTGGCACATAGCTTGAAACACCTGAGATAATAAATGTGCATACTCTAACTTTATGCCTACAGTCTTCCTCCTTAGTCGTCCTTTTTCATAATCCCATATTTACTTTAGCACTATCAGTTCTTGAATTTATCTTAAATCTTGTTTCTGTTTATTATGTATCTGCTCTCACTATAATTAAAGCTCTTTGAAGGAGAGATTTTGTCTTAATCATCGATGCATAGGAGGTGCTCAGTATTTGTTGACTGCTTGGTGGAAAACGAGGGCCTTAATAAACGGTAGCTAAAATAATCATCATTTCCTAGAATGAAGTCTAGGACATAGAAGATGCTCATACCTGTTTGTTAAAATACTTGAAGTTAGAAGGAGAAAACAAAGCTATTTCATTTTGACAATGATCATTCACCTAATCAGATAGGAGTGGCAGAGGGTGAGGAAAGCAGTATTTAACAGGTCTTAAAGGTCTAGCCCCATTCCTCACCCTATGTGTTAGTTAGGATATTAAGCCAGCTCTTGGAGACAGACGGGTTTATTTATCTCGCATGTAAAATTCTGAGCTATATGACAGCTTTACTCCATGAAGCCACAAGGGATCTGGGTTTCTTATGTCCTTTTGCTCTGCCATCCTAGAGACTGCTTTCTTCTGTGGCCCCAAGATGAGTCACCAGTGTGCCTACGTTCTAGCTCATATTCCATTGGTCAGAATTTAGTCACTTGGTCATATTTAGCTACAAGGAAAGCTGGGAGATGTAGTATTTATTCACAGTGAGCGTCTACCCACTAAAACTTGGAAATGTTATTACTACAAAAGAAGGGAAGAATGGTTTTTAAGGGACAACCAGCAGTCTTTGCTGCAGCCCAGTTTGCAAAAAGGAGTTTCTAGTAGTGATGGAAAACCTTAAAAAAAAACTATTCAAGGACAATTCAAGATTGAATAAAATATCTAATTTCTCTTCTATGTAAATACAGAAAGTATCTTTCCTCTAAACTTAGACTAAAAATGAATCCCAGATATTTTATTTATTAATTTAACCTTAGACGTCTTGTTTCCACAGGTAAATGTATATGAGAAAGAACTTCTAGAAAAATATAAATAAAATAGAATAATAAAAAATATTTACTGATTTTTCTTGTACTTTAAGTGCCTGTCACATCCCCCTCAAGGACTGCCTGTTCCTCTAAAATCATTTAAATTTAACCATTTCTTTTTTTTTCTGGTATGCTAATATAAATTACTATTTTGGGAACTTTTAGAAAGGGTAACCTTTGTCAGATTAATTTTAAATTAAAAATTAAATTTTTAATTTAAAAAATTTTAATTTTATTTTTTTAATTTAAAAATTTTATTTATTATTTTATACAGCAGGTTCTTATTAGTTATCAATTTTATACATATTAGTGTATATATGTCAATCCCAATCTCCCAATTCATCCAACCACTACCACCAGCGCCCTGCCACTTTCCCCCCTTGGTGACCGTACGTTTGTTCTCTACATCTGTGTCTCAATTTCTGCCCTGCAAACTGGTTCATCTGTACCGTTTTCCTAGGTTCCACATATATGCGTTAATATACGATATTTGTTTTTCTCTTTCTGACTTCACTAACCATTTCTTTTTCTAATTTCTAAGGGGTAGAGTTAAATTGAGAGGGGGATATCTCATTCTAATATTTTATTTCTCTTCTACGAGTATCCCCTTCTTAGGGAAAAGTAGAAAAGCCTGTTTGCCTTCAGTTATTATCAAAAGTGATATCAGAAATATATTTTTAAATATAAAGCTTCATGAAGATTATTTAACGCTTGTATAGACACATTGTAAAACTTAAGAAACAAATTGTTTTAGTGACTGTCTTAATCAGCTAGGGCTGCCATAACAAAATATCACAGACTGGGTGGCTTAAACAACAGACATTTATTTCTCACAGTTCTGGAGGCTGGAAGTTCAAGTCGAGTTGCCAGCTGATTCAGTTTCTGGTGAAAGCTTTCTTTCCAGCTTTCTCAGTGTCCACACGTGGCAGAGAGAGAGAGAGGGAGAGAGCATGCTCTGGGGATGACATTCACCCTGTCAGATCAGGGGTCCTCCCTTAAGCTTTCATTTAATCTTAATTATTTCCTTATTCCAAATACACAGTGGGGAGGGGGTAGGGCTTCCACATAGAATTTGGGGGAGATGCAATTCAGTCCACAGCTATGACAAAGTGCCTTTTTTTCTGGTAATGTATACCTTTGCCAATGACCACACAGATGAGTCAAGAGGCCAAAATGCTGGAGTTCTGTTAGTCAATAGATATGTCCTAGGCTTAGCTGAAACCACGACAGATATCATCCAGGTAACCTTAGATCCACATGAAATGCCTCACAAATACAATGTCTTTAAAGTTGGAAGGGTGGGCTCACATCAAGTCCCTGCCTTGGGGAGAAATCAGTTCAACCATAATGCAGTTTTCTGACCCACGTGATTGTAGCCCCCTGAGCTGCAAGCCTCGTGTGCCCTGATCCCCGGCCTGTGTTGTTTTCTAAGGGATTCTTTGATTTAAAAAGAAAGAAAAAAAAAAACTCTGCTTACTCTTTCCAGCCCCAATTTCATCTTCTTTCTTTCCTCAGAAAGCACAAGATTCCTAGATGTTTATCTGTTTCTCTTTGATGATTTCCTCTTAGTTACGAAAACTAAGCGCAACAAAAAGGTAAAATGCTGTTGTCTCTAAATAATTCTGCTAAATGAGTTTAGAAATATTTCTGAATAAGTTGAGTTAAAAAGAGAAAAGTTTCTTATACATCAGATCGGACTTTACCCTCTAAAAAATGGAGGCATTTTAAAATACTGGCTTTTTCCATCGTAGAGTGCTGGACTGAAAACAGTAACAAAAGCAAGTCCCATTTCTTAAGGATGTCAAAGGGTGTGTATATTTTTAGAATGACTTAGTCTGTATACTTTCGAGGAGAGTCCCAGAAGCCACAGGACTTTATGCCTGACCTGCCTCAGCAAATAAAATTAAGATACTTTTGTCCATATCCGCCTTTTCCTCATCCAAATTGACTATCACAACAAAAGCTGCCAGAGCAGGGGGCCTCTCTAAACCGTCTGCTGCCAAGTGCTGAGGTGATATCCACCACCCCTTCTCACGTTCTTCCTGAGAAATAATGCTTTGGGGGCTGCAGGTGGGAAGGAGCCCTGGTCTCTCAGTGTCTGCCTATAATTAAGAACTGCAGAAGCCAAACAAACGTACAGTTGGCATCACAGGAAAAAAACGAGTCACCAGGGGCTAGAGCCACAAAATCCCTTCTAAGAATAGGGATTTCTCCCTTAAGTATTAATGGTTACCATTACTGTTGTTACTCCCCGTTAAGCCATGGGTCTCATGGTCCACCAAAGGCTTTCTATCTAATGTCCCATTTCACAGTTTCCCTGACTGGTGTGTGTGAGTGCTTTCAGGAAGAGGCCTCCTCTACAGCCCTCAGACACCTGCCCTTAGAGATGGGAAGAGGATCTGCAGTATGTTTTTGGCTGTCGGAGATAACTAATGTTGTTCTAACCCACTCACTTCTTTACTAAACGACTAGCCTTACACAGATGTAAGATAATGAGACTAGATCTCTCAGATCTTTTAATAACCTAAGCTTTTAGATGGCATGTTGGTTAGTTGAGCTAAATAATTTAAGTGTCTTTAAGCAATAAAATAGACACCCATTAATCCGTGCATAGTTGATCAGTGGTTGAGGGGGGAATGGGTGTTGGAGAATACTAAGTCACAGTTTTGAAAGTTGGATGGCCTCTTATTTTCAGCTACCCAGGCTAGCATGTCTGACAGGCAAGCTCTGAAAAATCTCTGTCCCCTTCTAAAACCTGACGTTAAGCACCGCTTACCTTCTCTTTACATGATGGCACAACTCAGAGCCCATGAACTAGTGGCAGCCCATTATTGGCCATGTTATAAGATAATGTTCTGGTTTCATGCTTCACAACTTGATTCCAAAATAAGTAATGTTATCTGTTTAAAATTCCTCTTTAAATTCTTCCGTCTGCTAAATCTGAGAGAACCACCCGGAGAAGACACCAGGTTTCATTTTTTCTTTGGAAGAAGAAATAAGGAATGTTATCTGTTTTAAATTTCTCTTCACTATTTAATGCACAAATTACTTCACGTACATCCCAATCTCTGACACGCTTTTTTAAAAAATTCAGTATTTTATATATTCAAAACAATTTCAGTTATTTACGAATCATAGAGCATGGAATTTATTTATTTAGATTTTAGTATAAGGACCCCACGGACAGAGTTGGCCGACATGAGGCTTCTCTTGTTCAGTTAACTCAGTACCATAGAGGGATCTTCCCATTGATGTGATAATGATTTAAATGTTTCCCAGCTATGAAATTACCCTGTTATTTATTCAGGTAATTAAACCTGGGGATCAGAAACACTATGCTTTAAATCACTGTGTACTTTGGGAAATGCTTTTCGAGACCCAGAAAGAATAGTAAGCTGTATTTCAAGCAATTGTTTCTAAAAATCAGTTTGCTTAAGGATGTACCTGAAGTATGTGCATCAATATTCACTTCCTACTTATTGCATTATTTTTCTCCTTAATTTTAGAAACTTGGAGGCTCAGACCCGGGTTTAATGTGCCCTTCACTTATTCCTGAGCTACAAACAGCAATCAAAGAAGGTGGTTCATGTATGGTACTCGATCAGCCCATTCCACTAGACAGATTGGTTGTCAGAGGTCTCGATCCACTCCACATGTCAGGTATGTGTCTATTTTCATCATTCAGCTCATCTGTTTGCTTTCCCAGAGTTTTATGTTGGCCTTTTTTGGTAACAGGACATGAATCTAATTTAAATCTTCATGAAAGATAATACTGGGTTCCTGTGTAGCTAAATATCACTCACTCTACAGGCTACTTACGAAAAGAGTATTGGACTTGCTTCCAACGTTTGGATGACCCAGCTCTGCCACTTGCTAGCTGTGTGACCCTGTGTGAAGGTACTTAAATTTTCTAAGCCACAGATTCATCTTGGTAAAATCAGGATAGTATCTACCCCAGTGAGCTGTCATGAGAATTAAATGAAATAATGCAGGTAAAGCACTCAATAAATGATAGCTATTATTAGGATTGTTATTCTGTTAACCATTTTTAGTACTATTGCTGTTGTTAAAGCACTGGTAAACCATGACATACTATGCAAGCCTAAGATATTTTATTGCAATTGCTCTATAGAAAAATGCCAGAAATAAATATATAAATATGTACATGTACATACATATATACATCATGTGTATAGATCAGAAATGTATATTTTTATTTTTCAAGCATTTCCTGAGCGTCTCCTGTGAACCAGGCACTCTGTAAGTGCCCTGGAGTTACAAAGATGGAGCTCTCAGAGCAATGAAAGATCAATAAATCCTGTCAGGAAAGCCCTGGGCCTCGGAGGGACTTGAAGGACATTCTGGCCTACTCACAACTGGGTGGGTGGCAGCAGTGTTCAGAAGGAAGCATCCATCATTCTGTCTTGGGTACAGGCTCCTAGAAGACCAGCAAAGCCAGGCAGGAGTGGAGTGCCTTCCTGTCCCAAGGGAGGAGCAGGAAAAGAGGGAGCACCATCCATGTCCTGCAGTTCCCACTCCAGCAGCCAAGCCCAGAGCACCAGTCATTAGCACGGGACCTACTTGTACTCAGCAGAGCCACATTACACAGTGAATACACCAATGAATAATAATAATAGCAAAACTTCACATCATGAAGTTATGTAAGTTGTACATTTAAATGTTTAACTCGTGAATGGATGCAAACTCTCTCCCCAAGAGCAGCAGGGCTCCAATGAGGGGAAACCTGTATCCAGAACTAGAGCCTTCTGCCTCTTTTGTCTATTCTTTCTGTGTCTACTAAGATTTGCTGAAAAGCAACTGGGCAGCCCTTAAGGCCTCTTAGATCAGATTTGGCACAGACCAATCACTGTCACAGGCCAAAGTCTGCATAAACCAGAGAGCTTTCCCGAGCAAGCCTAAAAGGGGGCATCTCAGAGGAGCACAACCTTCTTACTACAGTGGCCATAGTTAGAAGACTCTGCCATGATAAATGGGTGTGAGTGGAGGAAGGTGTCAGATCCCCCAAGCAAGAGAGGGAAGCAGCATGGGCTCAGGTCAGCCACAGCCCTGCCAGCCAACTGGACTTTATGGGAAATCTGACATCACAGGATTCCCTTAGGAGATGCATGTTTTTTCTCCTGTATTCCTTTTTCTTTTTCTTTTTAAATAAAATCAATACCTTTTTAAAAACCATACTTCCACCATCTTTTGTTACTTTTTGACTTGTCACTACCATTTCATTTGTTTTTTAAATATTTTTCTCATTGCTCTGGTGGCTATTTTAACTGTTCAGACACAGTGCATGAGGTAGAATAGCTGTAGAGTGAGAGAGTGTAAAGTGTGAAAAAAGAAGAGATTGTGCTTTGGAGTGGCAGAGACCTAGTTTCAAATCCTGGCTATATTATTCACAAGCTGTGTGACCTTGGAAAAATTCACCTAATCTGTGCCCTCATTTGTAAGTGGGAATTAGTTGACTTTTTTTTTTTTTTAATTGAAGTATAGTGGATTTACAGTGTTCCAAGTATACAACAAAATGATTCAGTTATACATACATATATATTCTTTTTTAGATTCTTTTCCATTAGAGGTTATTACAAGATATTGAACTTAGTTCCCTGTGCTACACAGTAGGTCCTTGTTGTTTATTTTATATATAGTAGTGTGTACCTGTTAATCCTAAATTCCTAACTTATTCCTCCCCACCTTTTCCCTTTGGTAACCATAAATTTGTTTTCTATGTCTGAGTCTATTTCTGTTTTGTAAATAAGTTCATTTGTATCCCTTTTTTAAATTCCACATATAAGCGGTATCATATGATATTTGTATTTCTCTGTCAGACTTACTTCACTTTATATGATAATCTGTAGGTCCATCCATGTTGCTGTAAATGGCATTATTTCATTCTTTTTTACGGCCAATATTCCAGTGTGTGTGTGTGTGTGTGATGTGTGATGCGTGTATGTGTGTATATATATATACACATACGCACATACACGCATCACACATCACATCATCCTTATCCATTCATCTATCGATGGACATTTAGGTTGTTTCCATGTCTTGGCTACTGTAAATAGTGCTGCTGTGAACACTGGGGGTGCATGTAGCTTTTCAAATCATAGTTTTTGTCTTTTCCAGATATATGCCCAGAAGTAGGATTGCTGGATCATATGGTAATGCTATTTTTAGTTTTTTAATGAACATCCATACTGTTCTCCATAGTGGCTGCACCAGTTTACATTCCCACCAACAGTGTAAGAGGATTCCCTTTTCTCCACACCCTCTCCAGCTTATTATTTGTAGATATTTTGATAATGGCCATTCTGACCAGTGTGAGCTGGTATCTCATTGTAGTTTTTATTTGCATTTCTCTGATAATTTGTGATGTTGAGCATCTTTTCATGTGCCTGTAGCCATCTGTGTATCTTCTTTGGAGAAATGTCTATTTAGGTCTTCTGCCCATTTTTTGATGGGTTGTTTTATAAGTTCTTTGTATATTTTGGAAATGAATCCCTTGTCGGTCGCATCATTTGCAAATATTTTCTCCTATTCTGTAAGTTGTCTTTTTGTTTTATGGTTTCCTTTGCTGTTCAAAAGCTTTTAAGTTTAATTAGGTCCCATTTTTTTTATTTTTGCTTTTGTTTTCATTACTCTAGGAGATGGATCCAAAGAAATGTTGCTGCAATTTATGTCAGTGTCCTGCTTATGTTTTCCTCTAGGAGTTTTATAGTATCTGGTTTTACTTTTAGGTCTTTAATCCATTTTGAGTTTATTTTTGTGTATGGTGTTAGAGAACATTATAATTTCATTCTTTTACAATAGCTGTCCAGTTTACCCAGCACCACTTATTGAAGAGACAGTCTTTTCTCCATTGTATATTCTTGCCTCCTTTGTCGTAGGTTAATTGACCATAAGTGCTTGGGTTTATTTCTGGGCTTTCTATCCTGTTCCATTGATCTTTGTATCTGTTTTTGTGCTGCTACCATACTGTTTTGATTACTGCAGCTTTGCAGTATAGTCTGAAGTCAGGGAGTGTGATCCCAGCTCCATTCTTCTTTCTTAAGATTGTTTTGGCTATTTGGAGTTAGTTGACCTATCTTATACAGTTGCTGTGTGGTGTTAATGACACAAAAAGGAAAAAAATACATAGCACTGTGCCTAGTACATAGTAGGTGCTGAATAAATGATGTCAACTATTAATTGTTAATCATTATATTAGAACATCAGAGAGAAAAAAGCTATTCCTGACCATTTATTATCTCCTTATTTTATTTTCTAAGCCTAGCCATACCAGGTCCTTTTGTTTATTAAGTCCTTAGTAGCCATATTACAAACTAAACAGATGAGGGATACCTTAAATAATTGAGAACTACAGTTACAATTTTGAGGAACATGGAATCTGAAATCCAGCCAAGAACAACAACCTGATCTTTAAAGCCTCACTTACTATAGGGAATTTATAAAGAGAAAAATCAGGGAGTAAAACAAAAACAGCCAGATCTTTTTTCCAGAAAGTCATTTTAATAGGTTTAAGTCCTCTCACCCCAGAGAAGCTGGACAGAATTTCATGACCTTGACAGGCTTTGTTGTGGTAGAATTTAGGAATTATGAGGTTTAGTCTATTACAATCTGTAATAGTGAAGTAGTTCTTGCAGTTAAGAAAATAAAAGTCTCACATTTGCTTTGTTTCTGAAATGAGGCCCAACTTGCCTCAGTGAGTCTGAATTAAACCCACAAACTGGGCTTCCCTGGTGGCGCAGTGGTTGAGAGTCCGCCTGCCGATGCAGGCGACACGGGTTCGTGCCCCAGTTTGGGAAGATCTCACATGCCGCGGAGCGGCTAGGCCCGTGAGCCATGGCCGCTGGGCCTGCATGTCCGGAGCCTGTGCTCCGCAACGGGAGCCTGTGTACCGCAAAAACAAAACAAAACAAAACACAAACTTCAAGGAACAGAAATAATGACTGTGAGCAAGCATCAGCTTAATGGTCATCCAGGAAGAGTCAGTGTTCTCCTCCTCCTCTCTGAAGTACTTGTTTTGACCCAGAGCCAGCCCTGGTTTGGTTTTGTTTGTTCCTGAACATAAATTGACTGTAGAAAGAATGTATAGGCTGCAAAATTTTATTCCTGGTGCTGTATAAATAATTCAAGGAAGAAGCTTTCATTTTAAGAGCTCCAGCTGTATAAAAAGAGGAAAATCTGCTCTCCCAGTATCTCCTATCACTTCTTTAAGAGACCAGCTAGGAAATGACAGAATAGACTGTTTCTTTTCAAACACAGAAACCATGCCAACATTTTTTGTTTTGTTTTACATTTCACGTAATTTGGTGGATGTTGGATTTTATTTGAGTCCATTTTTTTGGCTTTTCTTGGACTGCTGTGAAGCATTCAGGTGGTTTTGTATTTTTGCTACATCTTAACTTGTTTAACTGTTGTTTTGATGTGACTTCCCTTTAAGTACAAAAATAAAACATTTTTAAAAGGAGTGGTGGAGGTCAAAGAAACAGTGATTGTATTATTTTTCATATTTGTATTATCTATATTTTACACACACAAAATCTACCTATTATGCTAAGCTTTTTCCTTGGGAAGGAACACATTTTCCATCACTTAAGCCATAAATGCATTTCCTCAGGCCCCAGAAGTCATTGGCTAAGGAAGAAAAGGTTTTCATATTTAAGTGGTCTCTCTTTGGACATAGCAGTAAAGTCTTGGTCTTGCAATCAGATTCTTTTTTAATCGACATAAACCTCCCACACTCATTAATAAACAAACAGAAATCCAGGTTCTTGTATTGAGGAACTGGATTTCATATTAAATGCTTTGGCTTTTTGTCTTTAATCTTTTTCTAGTCTTTGGGCTGAGAAACTCTTTCCTCATACAACATGAAAACAGCTATCAACAGTGTATAGCAGCATTCTTATTACAAGCCCAAACAGAAAACATCAAGGTATGTATTTCAATTTTGTAGGTTTTGATTCTTCAGACTTAAGGAAAAAAATCTCACCCCAAGCTCATTAAGGAACAGTGAATGGAAAGTTTTGTGTATTTTCCTCTCCTGCTTTGGGAAGGGGGGAGGTTGGAAGGAGGGGAAGGATATGAATATCTAGACCATACCAGGCTCAGAAACCTCAGAACTGACCATCTTCTTACATCCCCAGTGTGGACACAGCCTCCCTCATTTTTTCCTGTGGCAGAAGCTCAAGAGCTGCCTCTGACTTCTGGGAGGTCTGTAGGAAATGAGGGAAGAACTGCTTTGGATTGCGTGCTGGATTTTTAAGATGCTCCGATCAATTTCCAAAGCCCCAGTATGCACACAGTATGATGCCAGCTTAAGTGAGGGGCTCCTGCAGAAATGAACTGTGTCAAGTCTTCTTTTCACCCTTTGAAACTATGCTACTGTTTTTACAGCTATGGAGCTGAAGAGCAGCTGCCTATCTGACTCTGGTTTCTTTATCTTAGAAGTTTCCATTTTTGTCTTTCCCCTGGTAGGCTTTCATCAGGGCAGCAATGTGGCCAGACAATTAATGGAAGACTACATTATTTTCAAGGAGTCAGTTTCCTCCCTCAGTCTGTTTTTCAAGTTATGCCACTGATTAAGAACTTCTGTTTCTACACAAAGTGGAAATTCAAGAAATTCAGCTTTCAAACTACTTATATTCCCAGTATTCATCTTTGTAAGTAGTCGTCATTGACTATTATGGTTTCTTGATTCCTCACAATTGTTTATCCAGCTTGCATACCATATTCATCTAATCCATTTGCATTTTCATATGTGATTACAGGTATTTATGATATATTCGATTTAAGAAAGAAAATGGGAAACATAGGCAAATGTTTCATCAGTCTTCAGTTTTAAAGAGCAAGTCAACAAATACAAAGGAAAATATTAATCCAAATATGTGAGAAATTTAACATTTTCTTCTCTCTATATATTTTTTCTTTCTTAACAGAAAACATGGATTGCACAATTAACAGCAGCAATCTCTTGCTTCACCGAGAGTCAGGAAACCAAGATGATGTCCATATTCACTTTGCCTGCAGAATCCTCGGAAATTTAAGGACCCAAAACAAGTGGCACACCTTTTTACACGTTGGGGATTAAGGTATTCTTTCATTCAAACTTGTAACACTTACCTAGTGATGAGCTAAAAGAAAATGTGCATTTTAAAGAAGTTCCAGAATTTAAGCTAGGAAATTCCTCAGCGTAGAGTAATAATGGCTGCAACAAATTTGAACCAGAAGGAATTTCTTGGTAAGTGTATACATGCTGATATCCAGACTACGTTATAATGCTTCAGTCAGGCTTGCAAGAGGGGTGAGGGAAGTATGATGCTATTATAATTCGTAAAAGGTGAATGATCAGGTAAATGCAGTATCAGGAGGAAAACAATGCCCACTGCTTGCATCTGATATGAATTCTAGCATCTTACTTTGTGTGTATCTGTAATGAAACCAAGTTTCCTACATGACTTATAAATCAGCCTTACTGCTCTACAGTCCTACCTCATACAAAGCTTGATTGCTCTTTTAACATACTAAGCAATGAATAATAAGGTCTCCATCTTAGTAGCAGTTTTTAAATTCCTAGTCTCCAACAGTTTATTTATCTCAGGTATACTTTATATAACTCTTAACATGGAAGGAGAAAATCCCAAAGACTAAATTCCATTGTTTTAAGAAAGAAAAAGCAAATATCTGTTCCAGTTTCACCAGTTAACAGTTTTACTTGGGAAATTTCATAGAAATAGTAGGATATCTTTCTCTAAATCTCACTTTTTGAAGAACAGTGGAGTTTGTCATAAAACTTCTTTCTGGTTTTGAGAGTGTGTGTGTGTGTGTGTGTGTGTGTGTGTGTGTGTGTGTGTGTGTGTGTGTGTGTGTGTGTGTGTGTGTGTGTGTGTGAGAGAGAGAGAGAGAGAGAGAGAGAAAGGGGCACAGTACAGTTACTTCGTCTTATTTGGCAGGACTTGAAACATCATTAGAATTTCTTAAGAAAGAGAGCTTGAACTATTATCATGGTGGAATATACTATTAACTACATGTAAGGAACTAGTTCTTATAGTCAGATTATATCAAAAGGAAATCCACAGATTTCAATTTCAGACATGGTACCTTTTGCAGTTTCCAAAATGGAAGTAGTAAATTTATCAACTTGGACTGCAAGACAAATTATACCTTAACTGATCTCCTTAAGCTGGAGAATGGGATAGGAAGGATGATGCTTGGGGAAGTCACATGCACAGTTAATTCTTTGAGAAAAATGTGATTTCACCATGTAAACCAGGCAGTATAGACAAGTGCAGCATAACAGTTATTTTCAAGGGCCAAGCACCATTAGAATGGAGGGTCACAGCCCATGTATAATAATGTCATATTTATTAGGAGTAAGTGAAAATGAAAGGAAAATCAGGAAGGCAGTAACTATGGTCAAAGCCTAAGAATAAATGAGAAAAAAAAGGCAAAGTACAGGAGAACAAATTTCAAGTGAGTTCTTAGAGATGAAAAATATGTACTTTTTTAGAAAAAAGTTAACAATTTCTTGCAAGGATTTCTAGATATCAGCCAACTTAGGAAAAGGGCAATGGACTAGGTGATCTCCCAAGATTCCTTTTAGTCTGAGTCCAGTAAACATATATTTGTTTATATGTATAAAACTATTTTCTCCCTTAAATCTCATTAAAGGAAGAAAAAGACTGACTAAATTAACATGTAAATTTAATTAGTTAAGATGTAAAACAGCTTTTACAAAGAAATATTAGCACTTCTGTGTTCACTGCAGCACTAGTCACAATAGCCAAGATATGGAAAAAACCTTAATGTTCACCAACAGATGAGTGGATAAAGAAACTCTGGTACGTACATACAATGGAATTCTATTCAGCCTTGAAAAAGAAGGAACTTCTGCAATATGAAACAACATAGATGAACCTTGAGGACATTATGCTAAGGGAAATAAGTCAGTCACAGAAAGACAAATACTGCATGATTCCACTTATATGAGATTTCTAAAATACTCAAATTCATAGAATCAAAAAGAGTGGAATGGTAGTTGCCAGAGGCTGGGGGTAGGGGGAAATGGGGAGTTACTAATCAATGGGCATAAAGTTTCAGTTAAGCAAAATGAGTAAGCTCGGGAGATCTGCTGTACTGTACACTTTTACAAGAGTTGTCAAGAGGGTAGATCTCATGTTAACTGTTCTTACCACAATAAGATAAAACTTAAAAGAATATACTATGTATTTAAAGTGAAATTCTATAAAGCTCACAAAAGAGCATATCTAATATATAATATATTAAGTGCTTGAGGATATACATGTTATTGTCTTCAGAGGGAAACACAGAGTAAAATGAAAAATCCCTTCTGGAACTTTGGTTCCCAGGGGAAAAAAAAAAATCAGTAAAAAGCAATGGTACATTGAGCCTTTAAATGGTCACCTGGGTATTAAATGTACAATGAAAGAAGAGATTAATATTGTTTAATATTTTTTAGTTTTGTTATTTTTCTCAATAATGAATGAAATGAAAAGGGGCTGTCTCGAGCAAAATAGCATTAGTAATTTCTCTTGAAATATGAACTTAATTACTATTCTTAGTTGAACATTAAAGCACACCCATTGTGAGGTTGGGCTTGACATATATATATACACTATTAATACTATCTATAAAATAGATAACTGAGAACCTACTGTATAGCACAGGGAACTCTATTCAGTGCTCTGTGGTGACCTAAATGGGAAGAAAATCCAAAAAGGGATATATGTATACGTATAGCTGATTCACTTTGCTGTACACTAGAAACTAACACAACATTGTAAAGCAACTATACTCCAATAAAAATTAATTTAAAATAATAAAGCACACCCATTGTCTATATCCAAGTGCAAAGTTCTAAATCTGTAAATAAATTAATGTAAAATGGCTAATTTTTTAAATAGACAAAATAATTTAGTCACAGAATATACTAGAAATTATTTTTTAATATCTTTAGCATATTTTTTAAAAAAGCAACAATTCAATAAAGGATTCTTCCATTGTTCTTTATACAGATTCAAATGTTATATAATTTATCAGTTACATTTATAATCAATAACCTTCCACTCACTGAGTTTAGAAACCACAGTATTTACTGAGCTAAACTCTCTCACAAATAAGGCACAACTACATGATCACAAGTAGTAAACAACACAATGAATCCAAAAACTAAACAAAATATTCATGCAAAAGTATCTACAGAAGTTTTGAATATATGATCCAGTTCAAGAAGTACAGAATGTCATATACATAACTGCATCATGTTACAGTAAATTCACTACTTCTACAGGGAGAGGACCTAGCTATTTCCAATTCTGCTTTATACAATTTTACATAAATTTAGTAAGTTTATGCACAGTATTCACATTTGCAACAATAACTGATCATTAAAATTCAGGCAAAGGGCAATTAAGACAATAATGTGTGGTACATTATATAATTACAGAATACCATTCATCAAGCTCTTGTCTAGGAATACTAAATTGATGGCACGTTTAAATTTTGTGGATCAAATCATCCATGGTTTCATAGCCAAAGTGCATTTAAAAAAAACTGCTGTAGTCAAATAGGTCATGAATATCAAAATATATGATCATAATTTGCTTTCCACTTAAAAGCTAAACATCTTTATGCAAATGCAAGGTTAAAAAAAAGTGGCTTTTAAGTTCCCAAAACTATAAAATAATCATAAAGCCTCTTCAAGAGAGATGGGGAACTAACAAATTTGGCAGTTACTATGTAACACTACTATGAAGAAACTATTAAACTAGCTAATTCCACATTAAGAGGTAGTTGAACAAAATTACACACTGCATTGAGGTTGTTGTGTTTGTTTCCCTCTTTTCTTCAAAATAAACAAATCCTATACCAGCAGCTTTGTCTTCTTTCTACTAAAAATTCTGTAGGTGTAGGTGTAGTTTATTGTACACTAACCCAGCAAGACTTGATTTTAACTCACATTTCTGTGCTTGGGTTTAGAATTTACTAACAGGTGATGCCAATAGGCTTTGCATTAGAGCTGGGACTCCATACGTGCCAGCTCTAAATCACTGACAAATAGTACCAGCAGACATCTAAAATGTCGAACCAGTAAGCACTCAGAAGATGACTTTTTAATTAAAAGAATCAGAAAACCCTTTAATTTTTGTTTCCAAAACACCTTATTGGTGAGATTAATAGCAAAATATTGTTTCATTTCTAAATATAATAGCCTAATTATTTGGGGCCTAGGAAGTGAGATTAGCTAGATGAAGAGTAGAAAATCACTCAAATACATATGGTTATATTTGTTGTCCCCACAATTTTTTATGAATATGTGGGTGGGGGGACAAGACAGGGATAGGCCTTCAGTGCACCCAACTGGGAGATGAGTGAACAAATATTCTAAGCCAGAAGAATTCCCGTGAAGTTTCATATCATAAAAAAATAATAACAATAGTGCTGTGAATGTTTTTCCAACATGCTTATTAATTTACTTATAAGTACAGAATTAAGACTATTTGAAAGAATTTATATGAAAATGCATAAATAATTTTAGCTCAATTTTTATTATCCAACTTATTTTTAATAAAGATCCACTGTATTTCTTCATTCTATACGCTCAAGGATATATGTTTATTTGAGTCCAGGGACTCAATCAGGGTCCTTAGTAGCTACTGACAACAGAGTTTACTTAAATGGGTTTTTTAAATAATTAAATGAATATATGGCAATCTCTTTGTTTGTATACATTATAGGAAGAGCATAAACATAATTTCAGCATGATATTTGAAAGCAAGTGTACATTATAAACTATGTATTATAAATGAAATATTAGCTCCCATCCTTCCCTATTACCAAATGATTGCACTGAATGAATATATAGCTTTACTTTCTTCAGAGTAATAAACCAATATTAATGAGTTCTCTCTTCAGATGTTCTCCAATTTTCCAAATTAATAAGACTGATAAAGTTCAATTCCATTGTTCAGCATCCAAATAAGCTAATTTTTAATTACCCTCAATTTGCCAGTCTGTTTCAGTTCTAGTTATAATTTGGGGATTCCTAAATACATCTGTTTTTGGCGATACTCTATTATCCAACTGTTATTTCAAGGTAATTTCATAGCATTATTTTTGCAGAGTAAACAGATACACAGTTGATATGGAACCCCAAATTCAGAACCTTTTAAAATTTAAGTCAAATTTAAAACTTAAAAAATTTCTTCCCTATTAGGTAAGAAGAGAATATAAAGCAGAAAATATAAAGCAGAATATTTAATGTCTCCTTACCATTTTGTATTTGTTTTCACAGATAAGACTATAGCAATATCAGTTACTAGCTTTAAGATGCAAAATCTATAAAACAATTACAGTGAAGCTGAGCTATGCTTGAGAAGGTTAAACCAAATTACCTTGAAAAAACAGATCCATTAAAAAAGCAAATTCAGATTCTTGAAGATGCTGGAGAGACAAAATGAGGATATAAAATGAAGGCTAATCTCAGACGACTTCCCACTTAAACAGAGAATACAAGCATTATACAACTTCTATTATTCACCTTCCAACTGGGGATGAGGGTGGGAAGTTTTGTAGGATTCTTAAGACTACGTGGGAGTTTAAAAATGAGATAGAAAAAGACAAAAAGAAAAATTAACCCTGATCTTTAAAATACAACCCGAGGATAACCATAAAATAATTTTCCAGAGGTTTTCATAAAATCCACCCAAGAGAATTTAATCAGTATTGTTAAAATAAAAACCATGTTTGAATTCATAGTTAATATTTAAATATAATCTGTATTTGGAACACTTGAGTAGTAAATTTGTAACATAACAATGCAACTGAGCTATGGACCTGTGTATAAGGGAAAAAAAGCTTTATAGTTCTATGCATTTCACAATGAGAATATTTAATATAATGTGTTATTGTGCAACACAGCTGATATGGTAACATCACCCATGTACATTTCTTGATACTAAATGTGGGAGAAAGAAGTAAGCTATGGAAGTGCATTCATGTCATTTCTGAACAATGAAATTATATTTAAAAAAATACATTGCTATTTTCCGTCCAAAATTCATTTCCATCCAAAATTTATTTACATTTCATTGGCTACTTCTAAACTTGGCATGAAAGCTATTCCAGGGTAAATGGAAAAAAGTAATGAAAGATGGGCTCGAGTCTCACAAAAATAGAAGAGTTTTACTTGATAACATTCCAAAATATATGAATTCTAATTTGGTTTAGTATTGCAACCACTGTCCAAACCGAATAGTAGTAGTCCAAGATATCTATTAAGTGTATTATTAAAAATCTAATGTTAGTGTAATATTACTCTGAAGTTGTGATAACCCATTATCCTTGCAAGTCATTGAAACATGCATCACAGACACGAACAGGCTTCTTGGAAGAAGGAGTTAAGGCATTTTTGGCTGAACACTCAGCACAGAAGATATTTCCACATTGTCTGCAGTGATGCTGTAAATGACAAAAATTAAACATTTTTAAGCATAAAAACTACCAAAAGTATTATGAGACTACAAGAATACAGCAAACTTCACTGTGAAGGTATACTAACTTTCAAGTGATTAGCATTTAATAATATAAAATCTCAGTATGTCGATTTAATCCCTTAGTTAATTGGAATGCTTCCTATTTAATCAGATGCTGTACTAAACATTTAATATGGAATTTATCTTGGAATTCTCAGAAGAACCTTAGGAGGCATTTTAATGCCTTAATAAAGTGCTTAATAAAGCACTTCTATCAGGTGAAAATTATTCCTATTTACAAAATGTTTCAGGCATAATTTCTTCAATAGGAATATAAACTTGAAACATCACATAATGGCATTATTTAAAATGATTTTTTTTTTTTTTTTTTTTTTTTTTTTGCGGTTCGTGTGCTTCTCACTGTTGTGGCCTCTCCCGTTGCGGAGCACAGGCTCCGGACGCTTAGGCTCAGCGGCCATGGCTCATGGGCCCAGCCACTCCGCGGTATGTGGGATCTTCCCGGACCGGGGCACGAACCCATGTCCCCTGCATTGGCAGGCGGACTCTCAACCACTGCGCCACCAGGGAAGCCCTAAAATGATTTTTTTATCTCTGCTTTTTTTCCTTTAAGAGAACCCTATGATGACTAAAACATGAGTTTAATACTGATGCACTGGTTCAGAAAATGATTATCCAAGAGAGTAACTCAGTAGGAAGGTAATAACTGAATTTAAAACTAAAATAGAAACACACTAACCAGAAACAAGATTTCATGAAACTTAATTCTATGTAGTTGTAAATTAAAGTTAATAAATGGCAAAACTTTTAAAATCTGTCAAATGCAGGACAATTTCGATGGTTAAAACATTGTCACTGAGAAATAAAATCAAGAACCACAGCAATATAACAAAACCATTTACCCGTCTCACGGTTACTGAAAAGCCTTTCCCACAGGCCATACAGTTTTGTACTTCATTGTCTTCAGCCCACTTTCTATTCAACGCTTGTGTATGTTTGATCTATTCAAAAAAAAAATACATTATAATGTTCAGTGCTGTAAAGAATGATAATTTCTAAGTTGGTGGCCAAGTTTTAAAATGGATAAAATTTTAAAAATCAGAAATACTTTGGTCAACTCCCATTATCAAAAGTTGTTACATAATTAAGTCTGAATGACAATAAATAAATAAAGCAAAGCAAGTTTTATACCTCAAAGGCATTGGTAATTTCTAACCTTTGGTGATTTCCCATTCATTCTAACCCTAAGGATCAATCCTTCCTTGGAACTCTGAGCATATAATCAGATCACTTCTTTATCACATAGCAACTCATTCATTCCTTTGTGCTCTTCCCAATAATGACAATTCATGAATGATGTGGCTCTCTAATCATTGGGGTCTCAGATAAGTTCTTTAAATCTTATATTTAATTACCTGTAACACCCGCAATACTGCTACACAGGCAGTAGCCATTCAAAAGTATTATTAAATATGAGATTTTTTTTAAATGCTGAAAATATGCTTTTCACTAAGAGGTAAATTCTAGACTAAAAAACTGCCTCATACACCAGGTGACTCACTTGAAGGGACTGATTCTCTCTGCCCAGTTCCTGCACTGCTGCAGTTGTATTATCCAGCTTTCTTTGCAATTCTAGTACTTTGGTTTGAAGCTTTTCTATTTCACCTTCTCCTTTAAGACACCTGAAATAGATTGCAAAAACAATTCATTTTTAAAAAATCATTAAAGACCCTCTCTGAACACAGATAATGAACTACTTTAGTAACTTTAAACATAATACATTAATTTCAACTCTGTTGTAAGGGTTAATTTTTAAATGGCTACTTAAATACCTGCAGGAGCACTTTTCTCAAGACTTCTATTTTTTTAAATGTGGAGTACAACAACCTTTTTATCACTTAGCATGGAAATAAACTAATTTTAATAGACATCAACCACCTTTCTAGTAGAGCCCTCCTTTCATCTTGATTATTTTGAACCGTTGCTTCCAATACTGCAATTTCACCCCGTAAGTCGTCCGTCTGTTTCTCAAGCTCACTGACTCTCCGTTGACTGGACTGCCACTCCTTCTTTATGGTGCCCAAGTTTTCATTTAATGCTGTAATCTGCATGGTAAGTTTAGTCTCATTTTCTTCATGCTGCTTCATTCCTACTTCTTTTTCTTTTATTTCGGAAAGCTGAGAAAAGGAAAAACAGTGGGTAAAAAACCTATTACAAAAGTAGTGCAAAATTTAAGTTAGTTGCTGAACTTTAAATATTGGCAACATAAATAATAACTTCTTCAGGGAAGAAGGCACTGATAAAACTGATTCCACAAACATCTGTGTAGTTTGAACTGACAATGGTCATAACATTGAAATGGTGGTCAGCAAGCCTCTTATAAGATCAAACTAAAGTAAAGCAATTTGAGATTTTCCTTTTTTCCACTAGAACAGGGGAAGAACACATAGTTAGGGATAGCAAGGTGCCCTGGAGATAGAGCTGGCATTTTCTTATGTCTCAAATTCCAAATGCATCCTTTTGTCTCTATCAACCTGCCAAAAAAACAGAACTTCAAATCACTGTGTGAACTTGAAATTGCAGTTCTTCAATGAAAACATTCAGCAGTCAATTTATCTGGGGATATCTGGACTTAATTCAACAGAGGAAAGCCAGATGCTTCCCATTTGGCATGCACAAGTTAGGGAAGGAAAAGTAGACTTTGGTCATTGTAATTCCAAACTGAAGTTTCCGTTCCCCCTTATCAACATTCAGTTTGACCAAACAAATGAGTTTAACATGATTAGCATTCATGCCATTTACCTCAATCTACATAGTTATAGGTTTGTTTGTTTTTCTGGCACTAAAAGTGCCCCCCCATCATGTTTTATTGAATTTTCACTTATATAAACCAAAATATAATCACAGAATAAAATATTTCCAATCACATGTCAGCTATTTAGACAAATCAGATCTCTTGTCTTAAATCAAAAATTAAATGTTAGGTGAGCATTTGAATCATAATTTTTAAGTAGAAAAACCCTCTCTTACTGGATTAATTTACAAAATCAATTAAAAAACACACCTCCCACCACTAACTTACCAGTTTAGCTTCCTTCTCCATAAATTCTTTCTTCAGCTCATCTTCTTCCTTTTTCATCTGCTCTTTTAGCATTTGCTGGGCTTTCTTCTCCTGTTCAAGGGTTGCCTTTAGGGAATCTACTTTCCCTTGAAGCTCTAATTTCTGCTGAATCAAAAGCTGTTTGGCATCCTTGAGATTTGTTACCTCCTATGAGAAAGTGAGGCCAAAATAAACCATCCTTTATAGTAAAAAAAAAAATGTAGCTGAAATTTATGCAACTTATTACAATATAAACAAAGAGTTTTAGCCTCTTACAAGAGTCTTAAAGTTCAGTATTTCAAACAGTTGATTAAAAAGGTGAAATATTATGTACTTCCTCCTCAACAATCATTTAAATTCAAGTGATGCTTTGCATGCATATGTTTTGATTAAATTATGTGAAAATTTTTCTACACCTTATTTTCCCTTTCTTCATTTAGGAAGCATTTATTGGTTCAACATTTAGGCATCACACACTGTGTCACGTTCTAGGGATATATATATAAAGATGAATTATATACATTCCCTGCTTTAAGGAAGTCACAGTCTGGAAGAACATAATGACATAAAGAGGTAAGTAATTATAAAGCAAAATGGCAAGTATACTGATAGACATAAGAGGTATTATGAGAGCACTCAAGGGAAAATCCAACCTTTCTCTAAGAAAATGACATTTTACAAACACTTTACAAAGCAAATTATAAGCAGTTAATTTTTTCAGGTGGCATGCCAGTCATGCTAATGATAGGAAAAATGTTCTAAACAACAGATTATTAAAGGATTTTAGGAAGAAAAACGATTAAAAAACAATCCCTTAAAATCTTAATTCTAAACTCTTACATATTTTGAAGTTTACTATCTGTAAGCATAACGGATAGCTCTGTCGATTATCACCTCAATAAAATCTAAACTTTTAGGGTTACTTTGCTTTATTCAGTAATTTGAAAACAAAGGTAACATAATTTCAATATGTGTATAGATATTATGCAACACGAGCACTGTGAGAGCGAGAGTATTTGTCAAAAAACAGCAAAACAATGTGCCTGGCACATAGTATGTCCTTAAATAAATAAATAAAATAAATATATATACACAAATCTTTTTAACAACACTAATACAACACAAAAGGAAAAACAATGATTATCTTCACATACCTTTATGCTTTCTTGCTTGTGAGACTTGAGTTCTTCACTCAATTTAGCAATTTCTTTTTCTTGTCTACACTTAATTTCCTCTATCTCTGCCAATTTACATTTTTCATTTACTAGTTCTTTTTCTTTCAGTGACTATAGAAAAAATGATTTATTAAAAAAGTTTTAAAGTAAATACTTAAAATGTAACAAAAATGACTGCTACTATTTATGACTGTCTCTGCCCCTTCCACCTTAGTTAACTTGAGCAAATTATTTACCTTCTCTTGCCTCTGTGTCCTTATTTATACAATATGAACAAAAAGATCATTATAAGGATTAAATAGTTACAGTAACTATTAAAATTAATAGTGCCTGGCTAAAGTTTAGCTAAAACTACCATCTTATGCTTATTATCATCATCACTATCTTTATATAGGGCGCCTAGGGAGTAGGAGTATATATTATCTAATCTCTATGCCAGGTAGCTCTTTTTAATCATTTTATAGGTAAAGGAACAAAGACTTAGAGCAGTTAAATAAGCTATTAAAAGTAGAACCATAAAACTAAAACAAGATCTGCCTGATCTAAAACCCTTGTAATTAAAGGCCTCTAAACTATAGTTCTGTCAGAATTTTCTAACCTTGAGGCACAAATCATAAATTTCATGCCAGCCTCACCAGCACCATCACTACAAAAACATCCACCAATTTTTAAAAATAATTCAGAGGTAATTCCCTGGCGGTCCAGTGGTTAGAACTCTGTGCTCTCACTGGCAAGGGCCTGGGTTTGATCCTTGGTCAGAGCACTAAGATCCCACAAGCCACACAGTGCAGCAAAAAATAAAAAAACACATAATTCAGGAACTGCACAAATAAAATATACCAAGAACTTCAGGAACTGTACACTTCAGAATAATATCAGCTGATGGAAATATAAAATTTCAATT
The DNA here is from genome assembly GCF_003676395.1 of Aethalodelphis obliquidens. Lineage (NCBI taxonomy): Eukaryota > Metazoa > Chordata > Mammalia > Artiodactyla > Delphinidae > Aethalodelphis > Aethalodelphis obliquidens. The sequence goes on from NW_020837952.1 coordinate 37,437,627, forward strand.
ATGAAACCAAAAACTGTTTCCTAGAATTTGAATTTCTCATTCATATAAAATTTTAACTGATCTTTAAACGTACTGGTCATAATACAATGCTTTCAACTTTATAACTTAGCATCATTTATATAAAATACACCCCTACTTACCTTTAGAAAAAGCTGGTTCTTAATTTTAAATACTAAGATTCTAGATTTAGTCAGAAAATAAAATACCTTTTCTTTCTGTATATCCTGTAGTGCTTTACTCTGCTCCTTCAATTGCTGTTCTTTCTTTGCTAAATCTTGCTCCAAAGTAGCCTTGGTGGTCTTCAGTTCTTGAATCAATTTATTTTGGTTTCCAATTTGATTTCTATTTGAAATCAAGTCCTCCTGTGCTAGAGAAAGCTTCTCTTCTACAGACTTATAAAAACAATTTCCCCAAATTATTATGTCATTTTTTGGCAAATTTCAACAGAAACATAATAGTTAACAGTTATACATAAGTTATGCATAGCATAGTGGAAAGTAATATACTTTAAAAAGATAGTAAATGGGCAGAAGACCTAAACAGACATTTCTCCAAAGATATACAGATTGCCAATAAACACATGAAAGGATGCTCAACACCACTAATCATTAGAGAAATGCAAATCAGAACTACAATGAGGTATCACCTCACACCAGTCAGAATGGCCATCATCATAAAATCTACAAACAATAAATGCTGGAGAGGGTGTGGAGAAAAGGGAACCCCCTTGCACTGTTGGTGGGAATGTAAATTGATACAGCCACTATGGAGAACAGTATGGAGGTCCTTAAAAAAACAGAACTACCATATGACCCAGCAATCCCACTACTGGGCATATACCCTGAGAAAACCATAATTCAAAAAGAGACATGTACCACAATGTTCATTGCAAGACTGTTTAGGATAGCCAGGACATGGAAGCAACCTAAGTGTCCATCGACAGATGAATGGATAAAGAAGATGTGGTACATATATACAATGGAGTATTACTCAGCCATAAAAAGAAACAAAATTGAGTTATTAGTGAGGTGGATGGACCTAGAGTCTGTCATACAAAGTGAAGTCAAAAAGAGAAAAACAAATACCGTATGCTAACACATATATATGGCATCTAAAAAAAATAGTTCTGATGAACCTAGGGGCAGGACAGGAATAAAGACGCAGACATAGAGAATGGACTTGAGGATATGGGGAGGGGGAAGGGTAAGCTGGGACAAAGTGAGAGAGTGGCATGGACATATATACACTACCAAATGTAAAATTGATAGTTAGTGGGAAGCAGCCACATAGCACAGGGAGATCAGGTCGGTGCTTTGTGACCACCTAGTGGGGGGGATAGGGAGGGTGGGAGGGAGACGCAAGAGGGAGGAGATATGGGGATATATGTATAGCTGATTCACTTTGTTATACAGCAGAAACTAACACAACATTGTAAAGCAATTATAACTCCAATAAAGATGTTAAAAAAGTTAAATTAAAAAAAATAGTATGTTATGCCCTTCAGTAAGATGATGTAAAAGAGAAAGAATGCTAGATAACTAACTCTCTTGCCTATGCAAAATACTTGTAGTATTTTCCGTAGGCAAGTATAAAATAATAAAACGGAAGCAATTCCAAAGCTTTAGAAATAATCTGTATTTACTAGCTAAGTGATACGAAGAATATCAAATAAGTAGGAACCATATCAAACACACTCAGAGAACATATACATAATGAGAAGATATGGGGAGACATGGGAAGAAAGCAATTTAAAAAGATAGTTAAACGTGACATATATGCATACATGTTTTGTAGGATCTATGATGGCCCTTGACACGCTAAAAGGTTTATTTAATAAATAGAAAGGGATTTTTGTCTTGGGGGAAAAAATGTATTTCTAATCTGCCAACCTGATTAAGTGAACTAAAAGAGTAAAGTCAACCAGACATCTGAGGCTCTACTTCTAACAAGGCCATCACCCCCATCCTCTTAACTTCTCATCTGTGTGGTAGAAGTAGCTCTGTCAGTTAACACAGTCCATAGTTACTAACTGTTCGAAGGCCCAAATATTTCAAGAAGCTGAAGCTGGGGGAAACAGCAACTTTTTGACTCATTAGGTTTTGATTTGGAGGTGGATATGGTAACAGGTGGGGAATGGAAAATGGCAGGAACCTTGCCACTCTCAGCTGCTAAGGGAAATAACTCTAAGATGCTCTTCCACCATCTAGAAGTTGTTTATCTTTCTTATTCTGGAGATACAGTTTCTTTGGAAAAAAAGGCAGAAGATACAATTCAGGAGGAATCACTGCTATCTAGGCTTGGCTACAGTAAGCATTTGATAAAGAATCGATGAAAAATAAATGAATAAATGAAAACCTTATTTAAAGGGCTTTACTTAAGCTTCCTGAAAGAGATTATTCCTTACAAATAACCCGGTTCAGAAGTCTTTTCTGATATAAATCAAATTTCCATTTTCAATAGTTTCCAGTAGAACACTAAAAACTGTAAGACTTCCTTTTTGGAAAAGACTTAAAGTCATCTAGTCCTTTACTAATCAAGCAGCTAAGCTTTAATTGAGTATACTACTAAGGTAGACAGGAGGGTAAAAGATGGTCCTGGACTTAAAGAAGCTGACCATATAGCCTGGAAAACAGAACCAGGGTATAAAATGGAAGTTGTACAGGGTATTAGAGCATTTGCTATGTGCCAAATGCACAGAAAAACGAGTGTGAGTGTATTCTCTGTGGAATGTTTAAAGAAGGCTTTGTGGGCATGTCGGAACTGACCTAAGTATCACAAAAGGTGAGAGTGATTTCATAGAAAAAGAATAAAATTTGACAAAGCCTAGCCCATGCTGTCTATAGCAATTGTAATTCGGTAACAGAGGTCCTGATCTAATGCTAAAGAATACCAACACTTGCTAGAGCCTAAAAGCAAGAACACCCCCAATCTCTGACCACAGAATTCCAAAATGCCCATGGTTTAAATAACAGCCTATAAAATTCTGAACTCACAAAATCCTAGTGACTAAATCTTTAAAGTCAAGTTCAAAATCTGCACTATTTTCTGAGCCAAGACATGTTGTTCTACCTTGCCTCTGAATATTCATCTATGTCATTCAGCAGTATACTGCCGTTTCAAATTTTCCTTTTATCTTTCTTGCTTCAGACTATATTATTTTCATCTGCTCAGCATCTTTTCCCTTGGAGAACTCCCTCTTCCATTAGATGGTTTACTGGGGCTATCTTTAACCCACCCACTGCTACTGGAATAAGCAAATCTCTGAGTATATCAAGTACCAACCCTGATCCTGAATACCCCAATCACATTATAGTAATGTAGCAAAGAAAAAGATTTTCTACACTGTTCTGTGGTAGCTATTGGTGGGTTTTTTTTTTGGGGGGGGGGGGTCTGTTCAACAATTTTTCTCTTTTCTCTTTCAAAATAAAACTTTAAAATTTTTAGTTATTATTTTTTCTTGATGTTTGATGAAATGACATAACGAACAGTACTAGGCTAAGAAGATTTACATTTAATTCTAAACTTTTTATCCTAGAATTTTCACTTCACTGAGGGTGCAAAATTTACAGTTAAACGCCACTTCTACCTTTCCTGGAAAACAAAGAATAGCACACAGCATAGCCAGTTTGAAATATACAGTCAACAAATTTTAGTATTTCATAAATAATCCAGCAGATGGGGCTAAAGGCATAGATCAAGCCAGCTGGTCTTGCATTCTACTGGTGTCTTGGTATACACTATCAGCCCACAGATGGCAGCCTTGACTTACGTGTCATGTTACAAGGTTCTGAACGTCTCCCTTTCTCTCTTATACATAAGGTCATATAATAGTCACTGAAGCAAAAGAATGGCTGATCCATTATTCTGGCCTATTATAAATATTATTTGAACTTTCCTAGGAATTTCTTTTTTAAAAAATTAAGTAGTTCAGCTACCTGTCATTTTGGAAGGATTAACGTCCAAATATCCTATTTCATAAAAAAATAAAACAGGATATTTTGTCAATATCCTATTTTATAAAAATTTGTCAATATCCTATTTTATTAAAAAATTTCAATATCCTATTTTATATTTGTCAATATCCTATTTTATAAAAAAAATTCTAGTGAAATGATGGTAAAACAATAAAGGGCTACTGGTCTTCCCCAGTGGCATAGTGGTTAAGAATCTGCCTGCCAATGCAGAGGACATGGGTTCGAGCCCTGGTCCGGGAAGATCCCACATGCTGCAGAGCAACTAAGCCCGTGCACCACAACTACTGAGCCTGCACTCTAGAGACTTAGAGCCACAACTGCTGAGCCTGTGTGCCAACTACTGAAGCCCAAGCGCCTAGAGCCCACGCTCCGCAACAAGAGAAGCTGCCGCAATGAGAAGCCCGCGCATCGCAAGGAAGAGTACCCCCGCTCACCACAACTAGAGAAAAGCCCACGCACAGCAACGATGACCCAACACAGCCAAATTAATTAATTAATTTTTTTAAAAAAGGGCTATGAATCAGAAGAGCTGAGATCCAATCATCGTTCTGTTATTGTGCAAACACTAGGCCTGTCACTAATCAAGCAGGGCCTCAGTTTCATCTGCAAAAGGAAGCTTTGAAGAGAGAGTCTATCCATGGCCTCTCAACAGTTGTTAAACTCCACAACAGCCTTATCCCTCTGTCTTTCTCTTCTTGCCCATGTTTACATTTGAATTTTTCTTTTGTGTATAAAATTAGAACATGATGTAGCTTTCGGGCATAATAAAAATAATTGTTGGCTTAATGAAAAAAATACTGATTTAAAAGATCTAAGTCTTATTACTGTGTTATGCTCTTGGGTAAATAATACATCCATATGAAGAAAAAACGTGATTTCTACAGAACTTCTACTCAGTCATTAGGTTTCATCTTCTCTATCACCTCAGTGTCCTTGGAATTCATGCACATTCTGCATCCTTACTACTACCAGCCCGAGCTGTCACCATCCGCACTTGGACTACCACAAAGTCTCCTCTCTCATCCCAACGTTCAGCCACGTTCCCCTACAATCCATTCCTTCTCCTGCAGCCACTTATTGGCCTAAAATACAAATCCGAGCACATCCTTTCAGTGGTTCCCTCCTGCCTTTAGGATAAAGTCCAAACTCTTCCACAAACCCTCCCTGACTTGCAACAGTATTGTAAAGGAAAGCTAATAATAATTTAAAGCTACTTAGAGAATATAGGAAGTAAGACACTTTCTAAATGTCAGGTGGTATTTTTTTTAAAGAACTCTTGCTAATTGTGAACTATATATATATATATAATATCTACTGTTGGCCCTATGAAAATTCTTTTACCCAGTCTCCTGTTTGTCAGATCATTAGTCACCACTGATTCCTTCACTTCCTTGCACCCTGTACGTTTTGAAATGCCCTTTTGTTTCATATTCTCTCTCCCATTAATCTCTTCTGTTCCATCCTCTTTAACTCCAGTTCTAATCAGCTCACAGCTAGATTACTGGAGTTTATGGAGGAAGGAAGGGAGATAGCCTCTTAACTAATCTCCCCAGCACTAGTTTACGTCAGATCCAAACCAAGCTGCTATCTATAAACCAGTTCCAGGTTGTTGCCTAAATTATACCTTCTTCATTTTATTCCTCTGCTTAGACTCTTCATCCCCCCCGCAACCCAATATAAAGTCCAGTCAGTCGTCCTTGCTAGGCATCTAAGATACCTCACAGTTTGATCCCAACCTTTTTAACTTTAACTTCCAAACACAAACCAGCACTCTAGCAAGACAATTATGGTGACTGCCTCCTGGCTTTGCTGGTTCCCACTGCTGCACCTTTTCTCAAATGTGCCCCTGAGTGAACTGATCTTTCTCAGGACTGTCTGTGTATTCAAATTCTTATATCCTTCAGGACCTGGTCAAGTCCTACCTCCTTCATAAAGCCTTCCCTATAGCAGCCTATGAATAAAGTGACATAGCATATTTATGTATATTATATATAAAAATATTCTGTGATTTTCAACAGAACTTTTCAATAAGGCATTTTAAATTAAGAAACAAAAATCCAAACATAGGAAAGAATCAAAAAGCATACTATTTCACTATGACAAAAAAGAGAAATGGCCGGGGCTTCCCTGGTGGCACAGTGGTTGAGAGTCTGCCTGCCAACGCAGGGGACACGGGTTCGTGCCCCGGTCCGGGAAGATCCCATGTGCCGCAGAGCGGCTGGGCCCGGGAGCTATGGCCGCTGAGCCTGCGTGTCCGGAGCCTGTGCTCCGCAACGGGAGACGCCACAACAGTGAGAGGCCCGCGTACCGCAAAAAAAAAAAAAAAAAAAAAAAAAGAAATGTCTAACTCTTCTGCGAGAGAATACAAATGTTCCATTTCACTTAGAGAATTGATACCTTAATGCTACATAAAAATTGTTTACCCTATTTCCATAGCCTTCATTTTAGTAAAAATGATACTTTAATCAAACAGTATTGCCGAGGACAGAATATCCATATATGTTTAGATAATTAAGGTTAAGTTTACTTTGAGCTATAATCTAATTTTAATCATTATGCATTCCAGTAGTCTTGGGAAGTTGACTAATATATAAAACTGAAGTTAATATTGTTTGACAAGCAACAGTAAAACTGCTTGCATTTTCACAAGTGGTTTACATTTAAAACTCCTCAGATTTTTTTTAGGGCTTCCCTGGTGGCGGTCCGCCTGCCGACGCAGGGGACGCGGGTTTGTGCCCCGGTCCGGGAGGATCCCACATGCCGCGGAGCGACTGGGCCCGTGAGGCATGGCCGCTGAGCCTGCGCGTCCGGTGCCTGTGCTCCGCAATGGGAGACGCCACAGCAGTGGGAGGCCCGCATACCGCAAAAAAATAAAAAACTCCTTAGATTTTTTTAACAGCAGTCCGTTTTAAAAGTTATTTTTTTTATATAAAGGCAGCAAAGTCCTTAGATAAGCCAATGTAGCAATTAACAATTTCCAAATTATTTCTATTAAAGATGTTATTTTTAAATGCCTGTATTTACATATATATTTTGTTATATAAAACAATTTAAAAAGCATGTTTCTCCAAATATAATAATTCAACAGAAAAGAAGCATGATATTCCACAAATACTAACATTCCTGTGCCCATTTGTGTTCAAATCAATCATTTAATGAATGTCTATAAACAACTTATTGGTTTTTATCATATAATATAGTTCACTATACCTTAAGATCTTGCCTTGTGGCAAGAAGTTCAGATTCCTTCCCATAGAAATCAGACTGAAGCTGTTTTAGACTTTCCTGACTTTTTTCATAGGTATTTTGTAACACTGATATTTTCTGTTTCTCTGCTGCAAGTTCCTGTGCTGCTTGTGTTGACTGCTGCTGTAGTTTATTCTCAAGTTCTGTCTGAAACATACAATAGTTTTTTAAAACAGTATGCATACCAAAAACCAGTTACAAATATAGAATGAAATCCACACAACTAAGATTCCTAAGAACAAACTGAATTGTAGTTATGCCCTAAAATTCTACTTTAATAAAGTGTAACTTACCTTATAGTTACAAAATTAAAGAATTACAAAATTCAACAAGTCCTAATTTAAAAGACAAAAAATGAAACAGCAATTAAATAAAGAAAGAAGAATTTCACTGAGAATCCCAAGTACCAAGGTCTCAGGAGACTGAAAGTAACAACTACATCCTGATGGAAGATACAGTGCTGCATGCTTTAAAAAATGATATAATTTAAGCTTGAACTATGGGAAATTTCTACACGAAGTAATTAAAAAGCCATTACTAAGTTGAAGTATACTGTTTCTACTCCTTGAAATTCAAGAATAACAAGAAATTTCTACAGGTCATCTTTATTAACATCAAGGCAGAAGAAGAGAAGAAAATGTTGCAAAGGTGCAACTCCTCTAAACTCTAAACCTTCAGTCTTTAAGAAGGTTCAGGAGATATGCACAAATTATGACATAAATAAAATATATGTAAGCATAGCATGAAAAGCAGTACTTGGCTTTTAAAATAAATACACTTCAATGAAACTGCTGTTGAAGTCATCAGCGACCCCCTTGTTCCAAAATCCAATATTCATGTCCTTGCCCACATCTCATTGAACATCCCAGCAGTCCTTCAAACAGTTGATGATGCCCCCTCCTAGAAACATTCTTCAACCTGGTTTCCAGGACATCTTGTGTTTTAGGTTCTCCTCCTACCTCACTGGTCATTCCATCTTAAAATCTTTTACTAGCTCCTCTCTTGTTTGATCTCTCAATACTGTGTGACCCCAGGGTTCAGTCTCTAGCCCTCTTTTATTCTATATACAGTCTCTATTTAGAAGATCCCAACTAGACCCATTTTTATTAAGAATATAGATATAAAGTACTGTAGTTTACAGCTAGGCCTTGAAATATCTTTTTTAGGATCTGTTAGGAATAAGACTGATATTGTATTGTGTGTAAACTGCACAATGTGGAAAGCAGATAGATCTGTGCAAAATCTTTGCCTCTGTGCTGTCAGTGTGATGTGGTTTCTGCATGGTTATATATTACTAGTGATTTTATCAAAACTTCTAAAACTTAAATTACATGGTAAAAGATCTGTAAGAGGCTGCCTAAGTGTTAGTTGGCACATAAAGATAATTGTAGAAGTTGAAGACATGATTGCTATATTTCAATGTTTATTCCCACTCAACATATTGCCTTCTAAGCTTTCTTTTTTTGTTCAAAGCATGATCTTAAATATATGTTTAAGTTAATGGACGTAACGCAGGGTTCCTACACTGTATTGGCGTATGTTGGTGGCCCTCTGTGCCCTAGATATATGCACACAGGGTGCAATTAAAAAGCTACAAAGTGAAAGTTGGTTTGGATCCTCTTCATTTCATTTGTTTAGCTTTTCTGTTATTTTTCTCTACTTACAAGTATTCCTGTGAATAAATCCTTGTTAAGTTAAATATTTTAAAAAATATTGTTTATTTACAACTGACTCCTGAATTTATGTCTCTAGCTCCAACCTCTCTGCCTGAACTCTGGGCTCATTATATCCAAGTACTTCCCTGACATCTTCACTTGAGTGATTGATAGATATCTATCTCAAGTAGAAATCTTGATCCCTGACAGCAACCCTGCTCCTCAAAAACATGCTACTTCCCCCAGTAAATATGGCCATCTATCCACTTGTACAAGCCACAAACCTAGAATTATTCTAGACTCCTCTTTCCATCATCTCTCACCATCTAACCTATCAGCAAGTCCTGATGACTCAGCTTACAAAAGATATTCCCAAATCATCCACTGCTAACACTTTAGTTCATGCCAGCATCTTGTACTTTCTAGACTACTGCAATAGTTTTTCAATGCCTTTCCTGCTTGCTCCTTTATGTCCCTTTAGTCAGATCCCACCATTCTCTGCTCAAAAATCTCCTAATCGATTCTAATTATCCTTTGAACAAAATACATCATTGTTATCTTCAAGATATATAATCTTCAAGATTATAATCTTCAAGTTTCTATGTTTATGCCTTTACCCCTGTCTACTTCTCTGAGCTCATCGCATATTACTCTTCCTCTCTCCACTATACTTAACTTATACTGGTCTCCGTTTTTAGAAAATACCAAGCTTGTTCTAGCCTTAAGATCTTTGCATTAGTTGTCCCGCCCCGACCACTATATGGATAGCTCTTGTATTTCATGTTATCAGCTCAAATCTCTTCAGAGGGGCTTCTTTGATCACTCAACCTTTTAGTAGGACTCTGTCCCATCACTGTCTTTCACATCACCCTGTTTAAGTTTCTTCCCCCCAAGAAAGTTTAAGTCCATGAGAATAGGTTCCTTGTCTGTTCACAGCTACACCTCCAACACCTAGAACTGTGTCCGTGGCACAGAATAGGTGCCTAGTAATGTTTCTCGAATGAATAAATGACAAACAGATGGGAGGTGGACAAATAGAGCCCACGACATCCATTAAGAGACTCTTATAATAGTCCACATAAGAGAAAAAAATAGCCTAGACTAAGACTGTGGAAGTTGGGAAATAAGAAAAGGGGATAGATTCAAGAGAGCTAGGAAGCAGATTGCCAGGAGGCAGTGCTAACTGCCTATAGAGGAAAGGGGGCTCATCACCACACACATTATCTGATAACATCCCACATTACCTCCAATTTAGAGTCTTCACAATGAAGAATTCCTGGACATTGTTTTTCGTGTTGAAGACTACACTGCATTTTTTTTTTTTTTGGTAGAATACTACTTCTTTTCTTTAACATTTTCCCCCCCACAATCTAGTTTTCTTTCTCTTCAATCACCTTTATGGCTCAAATAAGCCCTCTACAAAGTCTCAACACTGATCATAATTGCCCTCTGGGTTCATATTTGGGCCTTCATTTTACTTACTCTAAATGACAGGCTGATTCATTCATTCATTTTTTTAAAAATCATTGATAGCTTATTTGTTAGAAAACACAGTTCTCTGACTTTGAGGGATTCAAATCTATTAGTGGTTAAGTTAAATAAAAGAAAATAAAAAAATAAAAAGATCAATGTAACAGCTTGATAATGGGTTTAACAGAAGTAAACCCAAAGTTCCAAAGGAGAATACAGGAGGGTCAATCATTTACAATTTATCCTTCACAAGCTTATCAGTTTTTGCTCTAAAACAGGTCTGACTACATTTCTCCCTTCTAAAGATTTTTACCTTTAGTCTTCCAATATTAAAAATTTAAAGTGGAAACAACTATACAATATCTACTGTGATCTGATTTCATCCAATTCTGTAGCGTTATCTCCCCTCACTTCTCCACTTACAAGGTATTCCAATAGCAAATCTTCTATAACGACATTTTTTTTAAGTTTTGCAAACTTTGCTAATATTGTTTCCTCTCCTTTGAAATATCTAATTTCCTCTTTTGTTTAATCTTTCAAAATTAGCATAGTCTTCAAAGACACAGTTCAAATGCTAGCTCCTCTAGAAAGCCAGTCAAAATTTCCATTAAGTTCTAATTTTTCTCATTCTCCTTTCTACTAGTTTTCTTTTTCCCTACATACCTGATTCCTCATTAAATTATAGGCTACTTGAGAATAGGGGCCATATCCTATTCATTCTGTATTCCCACATTAGGTTTCAAATAAGGTTGGTACAGGAACTGATGACTTATATAGCCTTGCTGGATTTACCTGTGACTCCCAAACAATCACAATCACATTAAAAAAGTGTATGTATATGTGTGTTTCATATAGATAGATAGATGTAGATATAGATATATATGGGGTGTGTGTTGTGTGTGTATACTCATACACATCTATACCCATTTAAACTTTATCCTTGTTTTTCCTATTTCACTGTGGCTCAGTGAAAAGTTTCCGGAGACCATCACTGTATGGTTTACCAGGCAAAATGACACTCTTAGATCATAGTTTGCTACACTTATATATAATATCCAACAACTATTTTGCTTCCACATGGCACTGGGCACACACAGTACTAGGTACTTTAAATACATTATCGCAATCTTTTTTTTTTAATAGATCTTTATTGAAGTATAATTGCTTCAAATTATCTCAACCTTTACAACTCTATGACCCTACTTTGTTTAGTCCAGAAAGATGGATCACTTTCCTGTGACCATAAACCTAATGTGTGTCACACAGAATTTAAATTCAAATTTGCCTGCCTCTAAAATTTATCTTCTTTCCATGATAGTACACTGCTCCTCAATAAAACTAAACAATTCTTGCCTTTCAGTGATTCTCTAGGTAACTCCAAATCCCAAGTCTAATTTACAGAGACTGGCTATCTACCCAACACTCCCCCAAAATGCTGTCCTACCCGAGGTTAAAGGTGTTCCTTTTTCTAGCATTCATCCACTGACACAAGTGAACTACTGCTATGAATGTTTGTGACACCCCCTCCCCCCGACAAATTCTTGTTGAAGCCTAGATCAAATGTGATGGTATTTGGATGTGGAGTCTTTGGGAGGTCATGAGGGTGGAGCCCTCGTGAATGGGATTAGTGCCCTTATAAGAAGAAACACAAGAGATAATCTCAGTCATATAAGGATACAGCATATAAGGATACAGCAAGAAGACAGCTGTCCACATGCCAGAAAGTGGGCCCCCACCAGACATTCAATATGCCAGTGCCTTTATCTTAAACTTCCCAGTCTCCGGAACTGTGAGAAATAAATGCTTATTTTTTTAACCACCAAGTCTATGGTATTTTTGTTATAACAGTCCCAAGTAAGACAACTACTGATAAGAACATTTCCTCTGAATCTCAAAATCCTTAAGGTGTCATCTAGTAAAGCCATGCAAAGTATAGGCAATATATATTAATCATAAATCTGGAAGAAATCTTACTATAATTAATAAGTTAATAAAAAAGAAAATATGCTAAAAATAGTTGTTTGGTTTTTTTTTAATTTACTAAGTCATACTGTTATAAAAATGAATATCTAAGGAAAACTTGAATATGAGGCTAATAGATTTTGGGAAAAAATGACCTCAAGATATCAAATCATAGAACAAAATACATACTATGATAATTATATCCTGATGTATGATTATATACAACACACACAAAAAAAGGATAGACAAATTTGTCTACTCTTGTTTCTGTTATTAGAAAATTACCCTTTTGTAAAATAACCATAATAATAGTTATAAAAATAGTGGTCAACATAAAATATGTATTTGTGGGGTTAATTTTTTTTTCCTCTAGTAATGTGACAAGCCAACTATTAATAACATGACATATTTTGCTTGTTTTACATACTAGGGATCTTATATCTTTCTACTCCATGAACTAATTAATATGCATACATCAACAGTGGGGAAAACCTCATTTTGTTCCAATATTAAGTTCAATCCACTTTTATCAACTCTTAGTCTGGACAAGTATTAAAACATACTTAAGGGGCTTCCCTGGTGGCGCAGTGGTTGAGAGTCCGCCTGCCGATGCAGGGGACACGGGTTCGTGCCCCGGTCTGGGAGGATCCCACATGTCGCAAAGCGGCTGGGCCCGTGAGCCATGGCCGCTGAGCCTGCGCATCCGGAGCCTGTTGCTCCGCAACGGGAGAGGCCACAACAGTTAGAGGCCCGCATACCGCAAAAGAAAAAAAAAAACATACTTAAGGATGAAGAACGGATGCTTAATAATAAATCAGGATAGGTTTGGAAATGGAAACCATTATAACTTAAAAAACCAAACAATTATAAATATATGAAACCTATACTACTGAATATTTAAATATATCTCAATTTATGATTTTTGTTCTTGATTATATTCCCTTAATGAGGATAATTTATTTTTAAATTCCTGTAAAATTTTCTAATACACTAGAAATGTATAAATTATTCTCTTAACATTGTTAGTTATATCTTATTTTACAAAAAGGTAGTTTTATGCCTATCAAACAAATGATTAGTGCTAGAATTTCAAATAAGAATTATCTAACAACATGGTTATAGTGAATGGAAATCCAGACATAGATATTTAGTCATATAATTAAGTGCATTTATACATTTAACTTAGAAAAAAATTTGAGCATATGTAAAATTTTCTTCGTTGTAACTCATCTGTGTTACTATCATATTGTTATCTTAACTGCAAAGTTTTTCTTCCCATAAAAAGTAAACAAATATATCACTACCTTCTGTGAAACAGCAATTTTAACCTCTCCTTGGAGTGCTTCAATTTGCTTTTTCTTCTGTTCAGTCAATTGCTTTAGCTCATTTATGTTACCCTGAAGTTGTTGTTCTTCTTTTTCCTTTTGTGTTAAACTATTCTGGGCCTGTATGACTTGTCCCTGCATTGAACTGAGCTCCAGCTTCAGCTGATGAGAAGTCTAAAAGAAAATAAAACCTGTTTAGCGTTCATTTATCCATGCAACACACATTTATTGAGTACCTATTCATGCCAAGCACTACTCTAAGTAGAAACTACTGAGTCTATTGGCCACAAATAATCAATAGTAAACCAAAAAGAAAAATCCCTACCCTCATGGAGCTTTCATAACTGACACTATTCACTACTGGATGACATGCTGGATTAATCTCCAATATTTGTTTAATCTTGCCTTCCTTTTTAACTTATACATTTGGATAGAGCTTGCAAATGAACTAGATTAGTGTTCTCTTATATCATAGAAAAAGGGAAAATCAACATCAATCTTTAGATTGCTGAAATGTCTACTGTTTTGAATATTCTCAAAATGCTAACTGCATTCCCTGACAGTCCAGTGGTTAGGACTCGATGCTTTCACTGCCAGGCCTGGGTTCGACCCCTGGTCAGGGAACTAAGATCCCTGCAAGCAGCACAGTGGGGCCAAAGAAAGTAAAATAAATAATTTTTTTAAAAAAATGCTAAATGAGCCTGTTGGCCAGTGAATCAGAAAAGATAGCTTCATATTAACTGTGATAAAACCAAGATAATTTTTGGCAAATATGTTTAGTATCTGTCTGATGACACTAAACTATACCACACAATTGTTTCCTCATTTAGAGATTTGAGGCATATTTTGCTACTACCTTATTTTAACAATCTTCTAGGATATATTTCTGTTCAAAATTAGATATCATATAGAAGTCACACTGAGGTTCCTCTGTGGCCAAGGTGAACTACACTACCTCTCACCCGTCCAACCAAAGTCATGTTTACATATTTTATGCATATTTCATTAAGAACCTAATTTGAGCATCTGACCATTCAAAGTTACTTTTGAAAAAGTTTCAGTGCTATATATGGATGCTTCAGCTTATCTCCAATACAAACGGAAATATTTTTGTGCAAAACAGGAGTCAGGTAGTGTTAATAATGATTATGTTATGATAACCAATAATAAAGTAATAGCTAACATTTGACCATTTATTTTGTTACAGCTGGTATTCTGAGCACTTTGAAATATATTAACCCATTTATTTCTCGCAATAAGTCTATGACACAGATTCTACTATTAGCCCCATCTTACTGCTGAGGAAACTGGAGCACAGAGAGATCAAGTCATCTGCCTAAGAAGGCAAGGCAAGACAGCATAGCTAATAATTGGCACAGTCAGGATATAAATTTGCACAATCTGGATTCACAGCTTGGGTATTAAACCTCTATAATTTTGCCACTTACATGGCTGGCATATAAAGCACAGGTGTCTTCTTTCAATCAACAACCAGAACACAATCACACTAAAGACTTGTCAGGACCATGTTTTGCTGCTTTATCAAATCTGATCTCTAGAAAGCTACATGCCTGGACTCTAGCTGCTAGAGGTATGTCTTCAGAGAATAACAATATATATTATACCCATTTATTTCCTCATTTGCTTGTTTGTTTTGATGGAGAACAAAAGAAGCATTAATCATAGAAAAATCTCTGAATTGTTATAAAACCATTATCAAATATGCCATTAATATAAATGTCCATGAAATAAAAAGCCCTTAAAATGTCATTTCTATGGAAAATCTATTAAGACTTTTTTTATCCATAGTAATGTTCCTTAATCTAGATTATCTAATTATAACTCTACAGTTAGTTGACCCAATTTTCTATCTTTATTAATAATAATCTTTTATTTTGGGCCTTTTATTAAACTAGCTTGAAACTTTTTAGTAGTAGGTAGAACACAAATGAAAAAACCTTCTTTTGACTTAAGTATTGTGAAAATATTTTGAAAATATAAAGACCTTATTATGCTTTACATATTTTTTGTTATAGAAAAAAAATCTTACCTCCTTCTCTTTTTCAAGTGACTTTTTCAGTTCATTCTGTTCCTTATGCGTGCTTTCTGTCTGTACTTGAAGTTGCTGCTTTAATTCTTTGCACGTTTTCTCCTAAAAAAATGGAAACTACATTATGCAGAAAATATTTGTAGTGAATTTAAGAATTTTGGTTTACAATCTCAGTAAGATCCACACAAGGAAATAAACCAGAATCACTGATGATTTAAGATGGGACAAAATCATCCACTTCAATAATAAAAACAGGCAAATATTATAGCAGTAAATGGGGAGGGAGAGGAAAAGGCTAAGAGTTTCTATTATCAACCGATAGTCACAATAAATACTTTAGATAATATTTAGACAAGATTTTAGAATACTTTGGAAACCACATTTTTATGTCACAGAATTAATTAACTTATACTATTTTAAAAGTAGAATAATGGGCTTCAAAAAATGGAAGCAAATTTTTTTAAAGTATTGAAACAACAAATAAAAATAATTACATATAACTTAAGTGGGAACATATACAGATAGAAGATGTTTCCTCCAAACAGAAAGGAACATAAAAACAACATACGAAAATCATGTTTTTTATGGTACTCAACACTTTCACTGACCTTCATATTGAGAACAAAAGAATTTTACTTTTGCTGTTATTCTGGGTCAAAATATTTCTGAGAATACATTCCTCTTTACACATTTCCTGAGACTCAGATTTTTTTTCTCTATAGTTTAAATATTTTTTACAGTATCTCTAAGACATGGTATTATCTAGAGTTTTAGAAAATTGAATGAAGAATTAAGAAAGCTTATAGCACCAGAGTTAAAAATCATTTAGATCTTTCTGGTCTTCTTTCTTTTTTTTTATAGTCAAGTGAAAAACATTTCAACTAGTAGCTATATTCTCTGTGGAAGTGTCCCTGAGGACAAACATGCTGTAGTCTTTCCCAAATCTAGCACCAGACCCAGAATAGAGAAAAACTATATACTCAACTGAAAATTTTCTGGGCCATTGGAAAATTACACACACAAACACCAATATCTTTTTCTCAGGTTAAGTAATCCCAATTCCTTTCCTCTAAGAACACTTAAAATCACTTAAATGCAGGGTGAAAAGTCAACAGTGAATTAAGCAGAAAAGTCACTACATTTTAAATAAAAATCACTTCTACCTAAGACAGTAAACATAAACAACTAACCAAATCTAATACAGCAGCTTTTCCTTTCTGGTTTTCCTTTTCAAATTCACTTTTAGAGTTCTTCAAAGAATCAGAAACTTCTGATAATTTCTCTTTTGCTGCAGAAAGCTCTGCTACTAGAGTTTCTTTCTCCATCTTCACTTTTTGTAGTTCTGTTACTGCTGTGTGAACTTTGTTATTCAATTCCTTGTGCTGCATCTTTGCATCTTGACTTAAATTTTCAATTTCTTGTTTAAGGACTTTTTTTTCTTCTTCTTGCTTGTTAAGCATTTGCTTAATATTTTCAAGCACTTCAGATTTCTTCTGTAGATCCAACTTTGTATTGGATACTCTAAATATTTAAGAAACAATTTCTTTAATAATGCATAATTTACCATTCAAATAAATTATTGAGTTTTAAAACTTTCTTGTGTAGTTAAGAAGTAAAAACAATAATTTAATATCATAAAACCACACAACTGAAAAATGCCTTAGAACATCTGATCCAATGATTTAACAGATGAAGATGATTTTCCTCAAGTCAAATAAATTAGTGGTAAAGCCAAGACCATCTAAGCCCATGACTTAATCCAGTCTTGTTGACCACAATGTATCACCAAATAAATCTGTGCAAACAGCAAACCCTCTAGTGTATGACAGCCAGAAATGTTTTCCCATGTGCCCTAAAGAACCTATTTATTACATTAGCCCCCATGCACAGAACTCTGCCTCTTTCCTTGAAAAACTAAAACACATTATGTGTTTGCCAGGTCTTAAACTTGAAAACACATAAGATAACCAGGAAAAATAAAGTTAAAAAATAGAAGAAATATTTCATTTCAAACATGGAGGAAAGACAAAAGATTTACTTTAATCCTAGAGCCTAGCAGATTATATAAAAGATTTGTTATCATTTAATATAAGTTTTCTACACCGGAATGAATTAAAAAGTTACAAGAACCTGAAACTAACATGATATTGTAAATCAACTATACTTCAATTTTTTAAAACAGGAAAAAAAAAGTTATAAGAATGAGGAAATGAAGATATTGTTTTAAGAAAGTTAAACTAAAGACTTTGCTTTCATAAAATGAATAAAATTATGCATATTACATATCAAAAGAAAAGAACACATTAAAGATCAACCATTTTTTAAAGTGCAAATGAAACCAAGTGCAAAGTAATATTTCTAGAATGCATACTATTTCCAATGTACTTTACTATCAATGTACTTTATTATAAATTCAACAATATGTTAAAGAGAGGTTATTAAAAAATGTACCAGCCACATAATTGAAGTTGGGTATTAAAACAATACCAGAACTGCATCTATACCTTGAAGTTTTCTAACTTTTAGTCCCAGAAACTTACTTTTACTTTAAAAAAAGTAGCTAGAACATATGAAGGCACATTCACAGGATCCTGTACCTTGTGGATTTTTAAAGGTCTAAATAGAAAAGTCATTGTACTAATATTACTTTACCATTTAATATAGTTAAAATCCCTGTCAAGCAACCCTAAAACTGGGACTTGATATATTTACTATGCTACTTAACTTTTCCATAAGTAATTATTATAAAATCATAAGACTATGTGAATCAAAGAAAGCAAACAGAAATAAAGGCTTGCACAAATACCATATGCTAACACATATATATGAAATCTAAGAAAAAAACAAAAAATGTCATGAAGAACCTAAGGGGTAAAATGGGAATAAAGACACAGACCTACTAGAGAATGCACTTGAGGACATGGGGAGGGGGAAGGGTAAGCTGTGACAAAGTGAGAGAGTGGCATGGACATATATACACTACCAAACGTAAAACAGATAGCTAGTGGGAAGCAGCCGCATAGCACAGGGAGATAGCTCGGTGCTTTGTGACCACCTAGTGGGGGGAGATAGGGAGGGTGGGAGGGAGACGCAAGAGGGAAGAGATATGGGAACATACGTATATGTATAACTGATTCACTTTGTTATAAAGCAGAAACTAACACACCATTGTAAAGCAATTATACTCCAATAAAGATGTAAAAAAAAAAAAGTCAGTTTTGATATCTATCTTTATCTATACCAGCTCTCTATTATGTAAAAAAGTTAATAGTAGATCCCTATTTATATTGAAACTTGTATATATATATCACACAAATACATACAGAATTTTATTTTAAATATGCCTGTTTTCTATTACACTAAAACCCTTTGAGACATATCTCATTAAATATTTTAAATTAGTGGCTTTACATTTCATGACAAACCTCTAGACATAAAAATAATAAAAAATTCTTTAGTACAAAAAAAAAAGAAATAAAGCCTTGCATTGTGACTATAAAACTTAGTTTATTTTTTTCAAAGTCACTTAAGGAAGTAATAAATAAATCCACAATCTGGGAAACCTTAACATCCCTTTCTCAGAAACTGACAGAAATGACCAGAGAAAAAAATTGGCAAGGATATAGAAGATTAGAACAACATTATCAACCACCTTAACCTAACTGATATTTATAGAACACTTTACCCAAAAACACATATATGTGTACATGGAAACTTAACCAAGATAAACCATACACTGTGCCCTAAATGAAAATTTGAAATGTCTGAATTTTACTGAGTATGTTCTCCTACCAAAATGGAATTAAATTAGAAATGAATAACAGTAAGATATCTAGAAGAGTCCTAAATATTTGAAAAGTAAACAATATACTCCTAAGTAACCTGTAAATCAAAGAAATCACAAAGGATATTTGAAAATACATTAAACCGCAGAGTAATGAAAATACATTATAAGATGGAATTTGGAGGGAAAGAGTTGCATGCAGAGTGAAGGTGGCCCTTGAGAAAGTGGAGCTCTGTACCCTGTTATCTGGGCTGAGTCCTATGACCAGGGGTGAGGTTTAGTCAAACCTCAGATGTGTTTACCCAGCCCTTCTTTCTTAGGCAGTTCTCTAGAAATGCAGGACCCCACATAAGAAATGTTTGCATAAAGTATAAAGGCAAAAATTTTTAAAACCTCAGTAGAAATGGAAAGAAACACTGGGCCCATAGCGGGCCTTGGGAAAGAGAACAAGAACCAACTCAAAGGTCATCTTCACAGACACATGACTCGGTTCCAGAGGTGACAAATCCCTCAGTGGGTGATACAAAGGATCAGATGTACTCCCCAAATACCTAGGCACTGGAAACGACGATGTTAAGAGAAGAAATGCCACTTGAGGCACAAAATGCATCTGTATATCCTCAAGTTCACAATGTCAGGACCCAATTTACTAGCTGTGAGAACAAAAACATTTTGTCATCACTCCCAAAACAAGGATGAAACCATGAAGGTATAAAACAATTTACTATCATCAACTTTGATGGGTTTTATTTCATTTCCCTGAAAGGTACTGAATAACTTTCCCAGGCTCTCAGCTTCCAGCTTTACTACTGAGAGTCAAAAACCCTCACCATCCTGACACAGATCCAGTCTGCCAACTGTCAGAGTGGTGTATTTGGCCTTTAAAGACAAAGTCTACTGAAATGTGACTGGTCACAAGCCCTCCTATTTAACCATACTTTGATGGCTTTATTTTTCATTCACATTAATATCAGTAGTTGATAGAATCAAATAAATCTTTAAGCACTGTGATAGCAAAATTGAA
This sequence comes from Aethalodelphis obliquidens, assembly GCF_003676395.1. NCBI lineage: Eukaryota > Metazoa > Chordata > Mammalia > Artiodactyla > Delphinidae > Aethalodelphis > Aethalodelphis obliquidens. The sequence continues at coordinate 37,458,117 of NW_020837952.1, forward strand.
ATCTTATGAAACTTAGTTTATAATCCTCTCCCTTAAGTAGTTTAGCTTACGTTTCTTTCTCCTTTTCAAGTTGTTTACTCAATTCTGTGGCTCTAAGCTCTAAATCTGTGTTCAGCTGTCTTTGCTCTTGTAGATCCTGCAAAGCTTGCTCCTTGTTTGCTTTAACTTCAAGAGTATCAGCTTCCAGTTTCTATGGCAGAAATATAAAACCATTTTAATGTCAACGATTATCTATCTATTAAACATTATAACATTTATTTACACTCAAATTAGTGTTGACATAACACACAAAAATAACCAAAAATATTTATGTTATAATAAAAAACACATTCTGAAGCCATCACTGAATAAAGAAGCCATTTATCTTGGAATCTTTCAGAAGACCTAGCAGCTGGCTTTATATATGACAGGCAGTCACTAAGTTTTCACTTTTTAAAATGAACTCTGGGGCTTCCCTGGTGACGCAGTGGTTGAGAGTCCGCCTGCCGATGCAGGGGACACGGGTTCGTGCCCTGGTCCGGGAAGATCCCACATGCCGCGGAGCAGCTGGGCCCGTGAGCCATGGCCGCTGAGCCTGTGCGTCCGGAGCCTATGCTCCGCAACAGGAGAGGCCACAGCAGTGAGAGGCCCGCATACCACACAAAAAAATTAATTAATTAAAAAATTAAATAAATAAATAAAATGAACTCTGAATAAGAGAATAAATTTAATTATATTTATTACTTGAGTAAAAGTTATTAACTCAAGTATGAAAAAACTAAGTGACAGGTTCACACATGGGCCCACTTAAAATATATAATCCAGGGACTTCCCTGGTAGAGCAGCGGTTAAGAATCTGCCTGCCAATGCAGGAGACACGGGTTCAAGCCCTGGTCTGGGAAGATCCCACATGCCACGGAGCAACTAAGTCTGTGCGCTACAACTACTAAACCTGTGCTCTACAGCCCACGAGCCACAACTACTGAGCCTGCACACCTAGAGCCCGTGCTCTGCAATAAGAGAAGCCACCACAATGAGAAGCACGCACACCGCAACAAAGAGTAGCTCCCGCTCGCCACAACTAGAGAAAGCCTGCACGCAGCAACGAAGACCCAATGCAGCCAAAAATAAGTAAATTCATTTTAAAATAAATAAATAAAATATATAATCCTTTATATTCAGCTTACAACACTGTTATATAATTATAAATATTCAAAACTAAAATGGAGTTGTCATGTCATCCTTCTCATTAACACCTATTGACCCTAAATATAAAGCCAATTAAACTTCTGATTTTGCTTCTTTAATCTCTTGGTCTAGAGATTATTATTCTTCACACTATGGCTTCTATTTCATACATATACATATAACTGTATGTATTTTTACGAAGTTACAAAATCAAACTGTTAAATATATAGTTTAAACATCTATAAGCAATGCTTTTCTTGTATAGTTGTAAAAATTTTGCATACTATTTTATAAGCCAATTTAGGTACCCGTGGCTCTTACTCAACACTTACACTGGATATTCAATGTAACTATGTTAATTCTATTAACTACATATATACACAAACACACACATATATATATAAAACAGGTGGAATACTTCCTAAAATAATAATTACAAAATGTTAAATATCCAACATTGTCATGGATCACAATAGACACTAGTGGTTCTAAATATCTTTTTTTTTGGGGGGGGGGGCACGCCACGAGGCATGCGGGATCTTATTTCCTTGACCAGGGATCAAACGCGTACCTGCCCTGCAGTGGAAGCAGGAGTCTTAACCACTGTACCACCAGAGAAGTCCCTAAATAACTATTTTTAAAAGATACTCAAATAGAATTCTCATTAGATGCCTTTCATCTTAAAAGAAAGACCAAAATAAAGTTTTTCTGTTCTTTTCAACCATTACATCATGTAAATGATCATACCATTATCACTGACCATAAAGAAAAGGGAACCCATAAATAGAATTGTAAATGTAATTTTCTTCTTCCATGTTATATTGCTATAGATGCACATATAGAAATATACATAGCCCATGATTCTATAATTGTACAGAAGTGCTTCATCTGACTGTGAAGGTATAAGTTACATATATAGTAACTTGAGAAATTTTTCTTTAACTTACAGAAGTTCTAATTTAAAGGACAAAGGACTCAGGTCAAATCCTTCTCTAATATGTGTAGTCAGTCATTTAATCTCTTTCGTATAAATCAATACTTTCACTTGAAGTTGTGTTAAAGAAAGAAGCAATTTACCATAATGTAAATTATAATAGTTTTAATAATATTAAATTAGAAACAAAATCCAAAGGGTATAAATGTAAAATGTAAAAAAAGGAAGAAATATACCATACCTGAATATTACATTGGAATAAGGAGGGAAGGAGACAGGAATGATAGGGCAGAAGAGACTTCACAACAATAAAAAACTAAGTTCCTTGTAATTAGAGTAGATCCTTGGTTGGTTGTCTCTTTAAAACACTTACACATTACAATGCAACCCGTATATATGTAAACTGCTATTTGTAAAAGCCATCCATTAGTGAAGAAATTAAAAGTAAAGGTGGAATCCAAAATTAAGACATGAAAAAACTACAAGTAATTTTTTAAACTGGTATATCACAACTTCACACTTGTTTGCAAATTTAAAATCTTTGATTCCTTCTAGGTCATCCATTTCCATTGCTACAGCAGTAGAAAATATGGCCACAGTTTCCTTTATACAAACCTTAATTTGACATTCCAGTTCTTCAGTTTTCTGTTCTAAAGAGAGGTGTTTCTCTTTATATTCTTTAAGATGACTTTCCAGCTGACTGCAATGTTCTTGCTTATCCTGCAACTTTGTAGTGACCTGATCCAACTGAGTAGTGATCTTATTTAACTCCTATAAAAAATACAATTAAAGATAACTTTGGTAAGGTTTACTTTGCTGTAATGCCCAAATGTTTGTTCAAAGTAAAGCAGAAAACTCTAACTTTATTTAAGAAACTATTGTAAGACCATAGATAAGTCTAATAATATATCAGAGGTTATATTTACCCACCAATGTAAAGGACCTGAACTGAAGTTGTACATAGTCTGAGATACTACGTTTACATACGTAAGAGCTCAATAACTTTTTCTAGGAAGAGTTATTTTAGGAGCCAAAAGATACAACAGAATATTAAACAGGCTAATAATAAAACAACACTTTTATACTATAATTAAATGTTTTCAATGTTCAAAACACCATTTTTTAATATAATTTTTTAATTACAGGGATTACATTATAAAACTTGAGCAATTCATTGGGAATATCTAGTTGCACAGAAAAAAACAAAATAAAAATTACTAGTAAATCCACTACCCACAGATAATTACTATTTTTTCATAACTTTCCTTCTAGTCTTTTCTGTATGTTAGTTTCTATTTTTTGATTTGTACTTTTAAAATAAAGGAGGTCGCTTTACATACTGTTTTACTGTACCCTCCTTTGTTTTTTTTGTTGTTGTTTTGTGGGTTTTTTTGCGGTACGCGGACCTCTCACTGCTGTGGCCTCTCCTGTTGCGGAGCATAGGCTCCGGACGCGCAGGCTCAGTGGCCATGGCTCACGGGCCCAGCCGCTCTGCGGCATGTGGGATCTTCCCGGACCGGGGCACAAACCCATGTCCCCTGCATCAGCAGGCAGACTCTCAACCACTGCGCCACCAGGGAAGCCCTAACCTCCTTTGTTTTTACATAACAATGCGTCATGAAACTGTGACATTATTTTCTAAAATATCATTATACATGACTGCGTAAATTTCTATTTTATCAATACAGACCATTTTTTGCCAAATGTCCTATTTTATATTCTTAGATTGCTACAAACCTTTCTGCAGATATGCTAACAGCATGCTTAAAACTACGATTATTCCCTTAGGGTAAAGGACTAAAAGTGAGCTAATGAATATGAAAAATCCTAAAGGTCTTAAAATAAATATATTGCCAACCAGCTTCCCCTACCACCATCAAAAGGTTCAACTAATGTATACTATCGCAAGCAAGGTATGGAAGTGGCTTGTTCTTCTACACCATGTCCAATCCTTCCAGTGTTAAACACTTACAAACATTTTACCTTAATAAAGGCATATTCCATTATTGTCTTAATTTGCAATTGGTTCTTAATGAACTTGAGGATTTGCTAATATAGTTTTGATCATTTACTTTTGTTTTTAGTCACTTATTTCTTATGTAAAAGTGTTTTAAACATCAAAAATATTAGCCCTTCATCAGACATACTTCAGAAAATGTTTTATTCTTTTGCTACTTGCTTTAGAATTTTGTAATATTTTTGGCAGGTAAATTTTAAACTTTTATGTGGTTATTCTTATAAATACTTTTTCCACTATAGTTCCTGGCACTGACCTAATACTTAGAAAATACTTTCCAGATGTGTTTAGCAATAATGTAAATAACAGTATAAAGTAAAAAGCAAGCTGCAGAACAACATATATAATGATAGTATATGTATAAAACAAAAAGATCTGTGTATGTGTATATACACACACACATATATTTTTGTTCAATGTTTATATATGTCTGGAAGGATACATACCAAATTTAAAAGCAAAATTTCCATATAAGGAGAAAAGACGGATTGGGGTTAAGGGTTAATATAGAAAATCATTTTGTTTTGTTAACTTCATACACTACTATATTGTTTAAAAACTGTTTGGACCAACAACCAGTATTTACTTCTCAAGCAAAAACTAAACTTTAAAAATTCCTACCTGGTCAAAGGTAAGAAAAATCTACCAGCATTTTGAGCTTGGCCCTAAAGGAGGAAGCTTTTATTCTACCAGAAGTGTTGAGAAGAGTAACTTGTGTATGCTTTCCAGCCCTACTTACTCCTACCCCCAAGAAAAGAGAGTAACTCTTACTATTGAGATGGAATACATGGTGCTCTTTTCCTGCTTCCAAGTAGGAAGTATACCTGGGTCACAGCCTGATTACCTACTTAAAACAGGTGTGGAAATCTGTCTCTTCCCCAGTCATTGGCACTTGATGGGATGAAGCAACAATTCAACAATTAGGAGTAAACATTTCAGCTCCACACCAAGGTCTATATTATGGGAGAAATACAATATTAAGAAGCTCAACCATAGCTGCACAAGTCGAGCTTTATCAAAAGCAAAGATGGGGCTTCCCTGGTGGCGCAGTGGTTGAGAGTCCGCCTGCCGATGCAGGGGACGCGGGTTCGTGCCCAGGTCAGGAAAGATCCCACATGCCGCAGAGCGGCTTGGGCCCGTGAGCCATGGCCGCTGAGCCTGTGCGTCTGGAGCCTGTGCTCCGCAATGGGAGAGGCCACAAGAGTGAGAGGCCGCGTACTGCAAAAAACAAAAGATGTTTTTTGTTTTTGTTTTTTTGCCACACCTCTTGTCTTGTGGAATTCGTAGTTCCCCAACCAGGGATTAAACCCGGGCCACCACGGTAAAAGTACCAAGTTCTAACAACTGGACTGCCAGGGAATTCCCAAAGATGATACTTTTATCTCCATCTGTCTGACTCTTGCATCTACCACTCAACTGGTTCTGAACTCAGGGAGAAATTAAGGAGAATAAGCAGGTCAATCACAATATTATATAAAACTGAGTATCATTTTTACATGTTTCCAGTTAATTTATCTACCAAAACATTAGGTTATGGTAAGAAATTGCATCAGGTTCTCCTACCTGCTGTTTATCTTGTAATGCGTTTTGGGCTGTGTCCAAATGATTCTGAAGATCTGCTCTTTGAGCAGTTTTTGCTGCTTCTGCTGACAGCAATAATTCAGTTTTGGCTTTAATCTGTAACAAAATTTACAAGTCATTTAATTTCTATTTACGTCTTGATTTCCCCTTGCTTGACTGTACATTACTTTTGTCACTAAATAATTTTAAAAAATTAAATCTTTTGCCAGAAAACATAAAGATTTAGACATTAAAAAATAAGTATGTGATAATTCCCCAAACAGGAATGAGTAGGAGAGAATACTCCTAATAATGCTTGAATAAATGATAAAAAGATGCCCCTATATAACAGCAAAACACTTCCCCCTCTCTAAAATTGGACATCCACATATTGAATTATCTTTAACTCATCTAACAAATATATTTTTAAAAGAAATGTGTATCCTCTTTTTCCAAATTCTAATAGTATACTTGTTATTTTATTATATCATTTCTGATTTTCAATGGAATTATTCTCCTCAAATAAAGAAAATTAAGGCTTAGAAATGTTTCTATAACTTTCTCTACTATAGTATAGAATAAAAAACCAATGATGAGAATGAAGAAAGGAATATGTCTTAATTTCCACACCATGACTGACTCACTGAGCAAGGCTTCCACACTGGCCTCTGAAAGTAAACACATTAAAATACATAATGGGCGCTTCCCTGGTGGCACAGTGGTTGAGTCTGCCTGCCAATACAGGGGACACAGGTTCGTGCCCCAGTCCGGGAAGATCCCACATGCTGCAGAGAGGCTGGGCCCGTGAGCCATGGACGCTAAGCCCGCGCGTCCGGAGCCTGTGCTCCGCAACGGGAGAGGCCACAACAGTGAGAGGCCCGCGTACCGCAAAAAAAAAAAAAAAAAAACAATACATAATGGTACCATACAAAGTTGGGTTTTTTGTTTTGTTTTGTTTTTTGGCCGTGCTCGAGGCTTGCGGGATCTTAGTTCCCCAGCCAGGGATTGAACCTGGGCCCTCAGCAGTGAAAGTGCCATGTCCTGACCACTGGACCACCAGGGAATTCCCTAAAGTTTTTTTTTAACCAAACCTTTTAAAAAATAAAATTCAAAATAATTCAAATATATGTAACAGAAATCTAATGGTATAATAATATCAAACAACTTTGAACTTAGGAAACAATAATAAGGGCTTCATGAAAAAAAAAAGTGAAAAGATCTGGTAGTTTCAGGAAGAGTAATTTGTTGGGAGAGAGAGAAAGAGACGGAGGGAAAGGGAGAAAGGCAAACAGGAAGGCTCAACAACCGTCTAAATACAAACTTTATTTAATTCCTATTCCTAATTTTTTTTTCCATTAATAAGTAAGGCAGGGGTGGGGAGGGAGAGAGAAACGATTTAAAATATGTGATGGCCTAAAATTGGTGTTTTATTCATGCAAACTCATATTAAGTTACATAATTCGATATTACCTGTATATCAAGCTGGGAGACCTTCTCCTTGCTTTCATTTAATTGACTACTTAATTCATTAATGCTGGATTCTAGGGAAAGGACGCGGTCTTGTGCAGCTCTGAGATGCGCCTTCTGCTCTTGCACCTGGTCATGCAAATTCTCCTGGGCTTGTTTATGACTTTCTGACTGATTCTTCAGCTTCTCCGTTAGTTGAGTTACCTACCACATAAGCAAGACTCTAATTACGAAGGTCATAAATGATGTAACAAGAACTAAGAAACCCAAATTTAAGGACCATGAGAATGTTAAAGTGCTCTATGATAGATTATCTCAACTTTTTTTCGAGAAACATTATTCACATCTTTCCAAAAATAAGTAAACATAATCTCTCAAAATCATAAGAATAACATCAAATTCAGAGATTCCTATTATTTTTAAAACCAACTCTACTGAACTATAATTTAGATGTAATAAAATTCACCCAATTCAATTGTACAGTTTGAGGAGAGCTGATAAATACATTCATTTAACCATCACCACAATCAAGCAAGAGAACATTCCGATTACCCCCAAAAGTTTCCTCATGCTCCTGTGCACTCAGTACCCACCCTCCGCTCATCTCTGGCCCCAGACAATCACTGATCTGATTGAGTAATAAGAGTTCCTTATATATCCTGGATGTTTCTGAATTGTCAGATATATGTACTACACATATTTTCTCCCAGTCTGTCTTGGCTTTTATTTTTGTAATGGTGTCTTTTGAAGAACATTCATTTTTCATTTAGGTGAAATCCAATTCATCTGATGTTTCTTTGGGGTACTCTGGTTAGAATGCATTGAGTTTCTTGAATCTGTGGTTTCATATTTTTAATCAAATTTACAATTTTTTCAGCCACTAGTTCTATAAATATTTTCCTCCTTCTCACTCTTCTTTGACACTCATTATATGTATGCCAGATTACATGATACTATCCCACAGGTCATTAAGGCACTGTTCATTTTTTTTCCAGCCTTTTTTCTCTCTGTGCTTCATTGTGGACAGTTTCAATTACCTTGTCTTAATGGTCACTGATACTGTTTTCCATTTGCTTAATCTATTACATTCATCGAGTGAAATTTTCATTTCAGATTTTTTTTTAACCTCTAGTTCTAATTTTTAGTTTCTATTTCCATTATTATAGTTTTTTCTTTATATCCATAAGCATATTTTATTTTTTTAAGTGTAAAGGGTTTTTTAAAGTTATGTGTAACATAGGCAAAATTATTTTATTTATTTATTTTTGGCTCCGTTGGGTCTTCGTTGCTGCCCACGGGCTTTCTCTAAGTTGCGGTGAGCGGCGGCTACTCTTCGTTGCAGTGCGCAGGCTTCTCTGATTATGGTGGCTTCTCTTGTTGTGGAGCACGGGCTCTAGGCGTGCTGGCTTCAGTAGTTGTGGCACAAGTGCTCAGCAGTTGTGGCTCACGGGCTCTAGAGTGCAGGCTCAGTAGTGTGGCACACAGGCTTAGTTGCTCTGTGGCATGTGGGATCTTCCCGGACCGGGGCTTGAACCCATGTCCCCTGCATTGGCAAGTGGACTCTTAACCACTGCGCCACCAGTGAAGTCCTGGCAAAATTATTTAAGTCAATAAATTTTTAAGGAATTTCAAGTGTTCTGATTCTTTCCACTGCCAATCACCTTAGTTCCTCCAAACTCAAAATCTGCAAGATAAAATAGCCCTTTCAAAAAGAAGTTGTCATGTGAGTCAGCCCACAATTCTTTTAGTTGGGCTTCTTATATCTCCAATGGAATACGAACACACTTCAAAATTTCCATCCTGTAATCTTTGGGATCCAATTTCCTCGAGCAATTTACTTTAGGACCACGTTTAGGGTCAGGAGTTCGATCTGCCTGGTTTTGAATTTGACACCCTTTAAAAATGTATTAGGTTCAGGGCTTCCCTGGTGGCGCAGTGGTTGAGAGTCCGCCTGCCGATGCAGGGGAAACGGGTTCGTGCCCCGGTCCGGGAAGATCCCACATGCCGTGGAGCGGCTGAGCCCGTGAGCCATGGCCGCTGAGCCCGTGCATCTGGAGCCTGTGCTCCGCAACAGGAAAGGCCACAACAGTGAGAGGCCCGCATACCGCAAAAAAAAAAAAATTTATTAGGTTCAAATCACATTCACTCCTAAGCCATCACACCCTAGAACAGTACAGATCGTTGGGATATGCCAATACCTTTTTAATATGATATTTTTTAATTTATTTATTATTTATTTTTGGTTCCACTGGGTCTTTGTTGTGGTGCATGGGCTTCTCATTGCGGTGGCTTCTCTTGTTGTGGAGCACGGGCTCTAGGTGTGCAGGCTTCAGTAGTTGTGGCACGTGGCTCAGTAGTGGTAGCTCACAGACTCTAGAGCACAGGCTTAGTAGTTGTGGTGCACAGGCTTAGCTGCTCCATGGCATGTGGGATCTTCCCGGACCAGGGCTCGAACCCGTGTCCCCTGCATTGGCAGGTGGGTTCTTAACCACTGCGCCACCAGGGAAGCCCACCAATACCTTTTTAAAATCCAGACACTGTGTTCAAGATAAAAGCCTAAAAAAAGAAGCCATCTTTGTTTCATGTCAACATTAAAATTAGAGTACTAAATCAATGCAGCTGGTAATTTAAAAGCTTAAGATATGAGGGAAATTATCAGCTCTATAATCCTGGAAGCAATCTTTATGTTTATCAATACACCCCCATCACTTGAGTCTCTTTTAGGTATCATGTTCCTTCTTATCTGTATCAAAACTCATACTGAACACTGAGTTCTGAACACTGAGCAGCTTTCAACTATAAAAGCTAGTCTAAATAATTCTTCATCAAAACTGGTAACCTAGGCTAACTTTGAAATTTGGGGGAAAAATTTGTGTCATATTCTAATACCCAAATTAGAAAAGTGATATGACCTACTTATACTTTAATACTTTCTCATTTAGATAATTAGAATTCTCTTATTGGACAATTCTTCCAAAAAGTGACTATAAATTCTTTACAGTTTGAAAATGTATTAAGCTAACTTTTATAAGTTTCACTTAAACTAACACATAGATGTTAGAACGATAAGGCAACTTACCAAAATTATTATTAGCTATTCCAAACACATATACAATATCAAAATATAGGTAACCACTAAAGCCTGGTTATTAACCAATACATAATAACAACTAACACTTGATTAGTGGTTTTAGTTTATAAATATATTTTGTTATTTACTTTTTTCAAAACATCACAAAATGCCATGAGGCAAGTATATATTATTAATAACTTTTCAATATGAGCTAACTATACTTTTCAAATGAGCTAACAAGGGGAAATGATTTGCTCATGGTCATCACAGGTAATAAATTACATCCTGGGACATGAACTGAGAGTTCCTTCATCATATCATGTTAGCTTATTTTCACTACAATAGCAACCCACCTCTAAGGTAAATAAGATAGTATTTGTCAGAAATACATAATAATTTTTAAAGTACTAAAAATAACAGAAGAATCATTTAGATAAAGCACTTAGTAAGATTTAGAGAGATAAAAGTAAATTTTAGAAATAGAATACACTTGAAAAGTAAATTTTAGAAATAGAATACACTTGACAAGCTTACTTGTTCTTGTAATGTATGGTTTTTTTCTTGTAACTGGTTAAGAACAGCAGTCTCTCCCTCACCAGCCTGAATTTTTGCATAAAGGTCTTCTCTTTCCTTTTCTAGTAAAGAAATATTTTCTTTACTCTTCTGTAATAAGGCTTCAAGGTTCTGGATCTTTTGGTCCTTATCACCAATTTGACGTAGTACTTGTTCTAAATCATTCTGTAAAGAATTGAAAACTACTACCTTAATGATAGAGAACTTTAAAAGTTATTCCTCAAACAAAATGATAATAAATAAATTTTAAGACTCAAACTCTTAGTCTTACATATTTTTTACTAATCATTACATTTTAACATGGCAAATTTAATTAAATAATTAGAACTATATACTTAACAATATAAACCTATATTATTGATAATAAACTAGAATTTAACCAAAATACCCCTTCAATTAACCACATTCTTACTCTAACACTCTGACCTCACCACCTACGACGACTCTTGTTTACTCCATTTCAGACATGTGGGACTCCTCATTATTCCTAATCACACCAGGCACATGCCCACCTCAGAGCCTTCGCACCAATTGTCTCTTCTGCCTGGCACACTTCCTCACAAAGTCACATGGCTCATTCCCTCTCCTTCCAATGTTTGCTCAAATGCCACCTTCTCAATCATACCTACCCTGATCATTACATTTAAAATTGCAGCCTTTCCAAATACTCCCTTCTCCTGAATATTTTTTCTTTCCATAGCACTTATCTTCTAACACTAAATAATTTACTTATTTTTCATGTTTATGTGCCTCCCTCTGCCCCCTCACAAGAATGTAGGCTCCAAGAAGGTGAAGATATTTATCTGTTTTATTCATCAAGGTATCCAAGACCTGTATGTTCTAAGATATTTACTGAATGAACAGAAAAGTAAGTGACTGTACTCTAACGCACATACACTCATGAAAGATCATTTCAATACCCCAATAGGACTCTTCTGTCACTACATAAAGGGATCCCTCTTCTTTACTTCACCAAGGACCGTCATGTTACACAGAGCACATGCAAGAGGCCACATCCAGAGCAACACTCATTAATGTTGAGAGCTATCTGACCCACAGCCTTTGCCTCTGCCTCAATCATTCTAAGAGAGCCAGAGAGCCTCCACCCAGAACAAGGCCCTACCAAGCCCTTATGCAAACTTTATAGCAGCCCACACCACCTTCCTGAGACAGAGCCAGCAACCCCCTGGTACCCTCAACGAAGTGTGCCAATATTAAAATATGTGAGATCGGGGCTTCCCTGGTGGCGCAGTGGTTGAGAGTCCGCCTGCCGATGCAGGGGACACAAGTTCGTGCCCCGGTCCAGGAAGATCCCACATGCCGCGGAGCGGCTAGGCCCGTGAGCCATGGCTGCTGAGCCTGCGCGTCCGGAGCCTGTGCTCCGCAACAGGAGAGGCCACAACAGTGAGAGGCCCGCATACCGCAAAAAAAAAAAAAAATGTAAGATCAGTCACTTTCAAACATGTTTCTCATCCCTTTAAGTTTCAGTCACGAAACGATGAAAAGCAACATAATCTCTCTGCTCTCATCCTCTGTTCCTGCCACTAAGAACCCTCTCTGTACATTCTACCCATCTTCTGGAAACACAGTTCCAGGGCTAAGCTTTTTCTAGAACTATCACTCTATTTCCAAGTCTAACTGAAGTTTGGTGCTCCCTGTACAGATGCTGATTCCCCATCAGCCCTCTCTGATATGTAAGGACTGTTCTGTTGGGCAAGCAGGAGAGGTTGACTTTTTCTAGATTTCTTCACTGCCATTACTCTCTCCCTCAAGTAAAAGGTTTATGCTGCTTTGGGAATTATGTATTCATTTATTCTACCCTCTATGCTGTGTTGCTATCATCTATAAATCCCTACCTCATTCACTGAAGACTTGAGACCTGATTTAGTCTTTCTCTCAATCCCAATTTCTGCCAATTTCCTGGGAAATACAAAATACATAGAGAATTAAGAGGACAGCCTCAACATTCATATCATCTTAATTCCTGGACCTTTATTCATTCTATTCAATCACTCACATGCAGGATCTTGTAATCACCTGAAATTGTTCTAGATAAAAAAAATGTCAATTATCCTACTCTGTGACCACAACTTCCTGACTGTCTTCCAGTTTCATGACCTCGTTTCTGCTCTTCAATGTCAAAGAGACATTAACCTCAATTTTATTCTAGCATATTTAGCATACACCTAGCTTTTCTTCCTGAACCTCATATATGGATATGAACTAACCTTAACTATTCTTTCATCTAATTCTCCATTTCCTTTTACCTCCCAAGTTTCCAATACAGCCACTCCAAACAAAAACCCAATCCTAGATCAATGGTGCAATCTGCTTTCTCCACACCTACATTTCTAAGCACTATTAGAGCAAAATCACAAACCTCCATAGATTGGTGCCACCACAAATTTCTAGACTCCAACCTCTATTATATACTCAGAATCATCTTTTCACTCCTGTCACTTGAGTGGGGTTCTCATCCTCAAATATTCCCCTAAATAACCATTTAAAAGCTTAATCTTAATCTCCAAATTCTTAATCTCTGTCTACCAGACATTCAGCTATTACTATTCAAACTTAACCTGGGGGGTGGGCGGTGCTATATTATCTTCAGGAATGACCTACCATGACTTTTCTTCCTCTTACCTACAAAATTATACATAGACATATATAATTCAAAAATATTTACACACTACTATATGTAAAATAGATAACCAACAAGGACCTACTATACAGCACAGGGAACTATACTCAATATTTTGTAATAACTGTAAAGGGAAAGAATCTGAAAAATAATATATGTATATATATATACACACACACACACATATGCATATGTATGTATTTATGTATAACTAAATCACTTTGCTGTACACCTGAAACTAACACAATATTGTAAATCAACTATACAATAAAAATAAATAATGAAGTAAAATATATTTAAATACACACACACACACACACACACACACACACACACCCTCCTTTCTTCAAAGGATATCCTTCACAGGATAAGTTTGAATTTACCACCACCCATTGTATCAGTGACATCATAGCTTATAAATACCTTATTCCTTCAGTCACCTCCCCTTCTCCAATATCCTCAATTATTCCCCCTCTACTAGTCCCTTTGTCCTACATTATAAACACATTCAGGTATCTCTGGTTCTCAAAAACACTTCCTAGACTAAGTCCCACTCCAGCTTCTGCCCAGTCTTTATGCAATTCACATTTTAACTTCAAAAGTAATGCATATTTACTTTCCCCATTCCCTCATCTCTCATTTACTCATCAATCAAAAATCAGACATTCATGTCTATCACTTTATTGAAATCATGCTTCACAAGGTCACTAATTCTTAACTACTTAACCTAATGAATATTTTTCATTTATCATACTGGGCGTCCTCTCCACACACCCACATTTGAAGTTGCTGCTTACTCCCAACTTTTGACTCTCCCTAGTCCTTTGGCTTTCACTCTGCAAGGTCTCCTTAATTGCTCTGATCATTCTTTCTTTGAGCTGTTCTTCCTCTACTCATCCATCCCTTAAATGTTAGTGTTTCCCAGAAGTCTTGTGTCACCAGTTGTCTGTTTTTCTCATTACACTCTCTCCCTGGTTGATCACATTTATTGTAATAATTCCATTTACCCCATAAATACTGTCTCTCACAGCTAATATATAGCATGGTCCTCTCCTTCAGGCTTTTTAAATTAATACATCCCGTAGGTGCCTCAAGACTTGTCCAAAACTGAACTCACTGCACTGGCCATCTTTCTCAAGTTCATTAACACAGCTGATGATACCTCCATTTACCATGTACCCAATGTTATCAGTCTGCAAGCCATTCCCTATCTCTGTCATTCCCTACAACTATTAATTTACCTCCAAAGTAGTATTCATATTTGTCTTAAGTAGTATTTTACCTCCAAAGTAGTATTTACTCTACCTCCAAAGTAGCATTCATATTTGTCCCTATGATATTTTTTAGCAATTGCTTAAACTAAGACCATCATTATTAGGCTTCCCTGGTGGCGCAGTGGTTAATAATCCGCCTGCCAATGCAGGGGACACGGGTTCGAGCCCTGGTCTGGGAAGATCCCACACACCGCGGAGCAACTAAGCCTGCCCACCACAACTACTGAGCCTGCGCTCTAGAGCCTGCAAGCCACAACTCCTGAGCCCACGTGCCGCATCTACTGAAGCCGGGGCACTCTAGAGCCCGTGCTCCACAACAAGAGAAGCCACCACAATGAGAAGACCGTGCACCACAAAGAAGAGTAGCCCCCACTCGCCGCAACTGGAGGAAGCCCGCGTGCAGCAACGAAGACCCAACACAGCCCAAAATAATAAATAAAAATAAATTGATAAAAAAAGGACCATCATTATTTTTCACCTAAACTACTGCATATATTAGTCTTTTAACTGATCTCCTGTTTCAGAATATTCTCTCCAAAATTCATGTTTTACAAAACCATGAGAATAATCTATTTAAAAATCAAATCTGGCTATGGCACTTCTAAAGACCTTCAATACCTTTCTATCTTCAAGCATAGATAGAAAGGCCTTCCATAAACTTACCCATGTCTAATGCTCTGGGCTCTTCTCCAACTCATCTCTAAGTTACACTTTAAGCTCCAGCAAAACCTAACAGTTTCGTTCATACCAGCTTCACTATTCTTTTCCTTGTAACTTCTACTTGGAGTATACTACTCACTATCACCATCTTTGCAACCCAGAAACATCTACACAAACTTTGCAACAGACTGCCCCTTCTAAGGAAATTTTCTGTAACTGCTCTTTTCCAAATTTTATCAGAGTTACATAACTGTCTTCTCTATGCTATCATAATAATTTTATACACATATATACACCTAGAACTATACTCATCACATCTCTTTAATTAGTTTTTAGGACTTTTCATAATGAGAGACTTTGCCTGGCCTCTTTGCCATCCTTTTCTTATTCCTCCCCAGAGATTGAGAATTTAACTAACTGGAAAGCTTGGAATAAGGAATCAAGAATGTTTAACTCAGCCCCTTGCTCTCCCCTCAGTCTAAGAGACAACCTGCCTATAAGAAGGTAAAAGGCTGTCATTTCCAGCTGTGTCTGTGATTGGATGAATAAATTTAATTCTGCGGTACATTATAAGAAAGTCCTCTTGCCCGCAATCTATACCAAATTCTCTACCTCATCCTTACTACTCTTTTTTTTTGCTACTTTTTATAATAAAACTCCTAGAGTTATCTATATCCATTGCATCAAACTTCTCTCTTCCCATTTTCTTTTGGACCCTCTCCATCAGGCTTTTGCCCCTCCTTCTCTTTACAAATTGCTCTTACCAATGTCATCAGTGACTTCATGTTGCCAAATCCAGTAGGATTCCCAGTTTTCATCTTGTTTGACCTCCATCCTTCCAACTACCCAAGCCAAAATCCTTGTAATCATCCTTGACTTCTCTGCCAATGCCCCATATCAATCTATCAGTAAATCTGTCAGCTTTGAAAGTATATCTAGAATCTGACCATTTTTCACTACCTGCACTGTTTCCACTCTGATCCAAGCCATATCATTTCTTGTGTCAATTATTATAGTAGTCTCTTAGTGAATTTGTTTCTACTTATGTGCCCCTACGGCCTACTCTCAATACAGTAGCCAGAGTAATCCTATGAAATTATAAGTCCGATCATACTACTCCATTGCTCAGAAACCTCCAATGATTTCTCATCTCACAGTAAAATCCTTAAAATTACTTATGAAGCTCGACATGTTCTGATCCTCTGTGATCTCTATGGCTGTGATCCCTATGGCTTTTAACTCTCTTATCACTCACACCACTCCACTCACTGGCTTCTTGATGTTCTTGTACACCTTCCCTTCCTTTAGATCTTCTCAAAGATGCCTTCCCTGGCAACCATATCTAACATTGCAGTCCCACCTCCAGATCCCCAGATACTTCCTACTCCCTGTCCCTTTTTTCATCTCCATAGCACTTCCACCATCTAACACACTATATATTTTGCCTATTTACCTTGGCTAGTACTTGTCTTCCTCACTAAGCTCCATGAGAGCAGACATCTTTGTCTATTTTCTTTGCTGCCATATCCACAAAATCACTTCCTTGGCTAAGAGTAGACATTAATATATATTTGTTGACTGACTGAATGAAAGAACAAATAAATGAATACAATATTTGGATCTCTAACCACCTGACTCCCATGCCACTATCCAAACTCAGAAGGGAAAGAAAGGCATATATTACTTACTGCCTCCTTTCAATTCCAACATTGCTTCTGTGTGTATATCATTAGATTGCCATTTCCTAGAAGGCAGGCACTGTGTCTTACTCAGCTCTCTAATTTCAGTGCTTACCACTGGGCCTGACACACAGTGCTCAATAATATTCAATGAATTAGTGAAAGACCAAAGAAATAAATGAATGTCAAATTCAAATTCATTTCAAACATATGGGTACCGTCTTCTGCTCACCATAACAAAAAAAAAATTTAACTTATTTCAATCTTCTGAGCTATACTATAGAATCTGTACAAATTTAACTCAGTCACATTTTCTATACCTACAATTCCAATGTTCATATGATAGCTCTGAAACAGGGAAAGACATGACCAATAAACAGTAAGTTCTACTGTAGGAAATACAAAATGTTATTTTTTACTGAGGTAAACTAAACTGAGAAATTTTATTTGCATTTTTAATTTCTAAAATAAGGTATTTTTAATAAACAATAATAAATAATTTATTATGTATAAATAACAATTTAAATAATATATTCTATTTAAATAAATTTAATAAATTTCTTTAACAGAAATTTAATAAATTTAAAATTTTTATATAAATTTATAAGTAACAAATTATTTATAATAAATATTTTTTAATATTTTAGAAAAATTTTTCAACAGAGCAATCAAAAGAAAAAGATTTTCTGATTATCCAGATACTGAAAATTATCAAAACTCTTCATAATCAAGTACTTTGCATTATCTAGTTTCACCACAACAAAAGGATAATGATTTGGTTAATTTTTGTTTAAAAGGCTAAAAATTCAAATACTGTTTACCTGAGCTTCACGAAGTTTTGCTGTAGTGCTTTGCTGAAGAGCTTGTTGTTCTTGATGCTGTTGCTTTGTTTTATCTAACTGATGCTGCAATTCTGTGGAATTTGTTACTTTTTCCTTCAACTTAAAAAAAAAAAAATGAAGACTGTCAGTTGACAACTTAAAGGCATAATGCTAGCATATAAATATCTGGTAGTACTTCAGATCTCACAATTCTCAAGTCTGAAGAGAAAATTCAATTCAAACAACAGATAAAAATCAACTTTAAAAGCAATATCTCATTACTTATAGAATCGTAATCTCATGATTAAGAAATTATTCCTTAAGAATTCATTCTCATCCTGAAAAGTATAAAATTCTTTCTCCAGGTTGGTATTTAGTTTATTATTGTTTTTATATACTAATATGATCAAGGAATTAATTATATATAATTAATTATATATTTATTTTAATTAATTTTAAATTAATTATATAATTATTTTTGTAACAGTATCAATATTTGTTTTACTTTTTTCACAACAATCATAATTATCACTTACTGGGAAATAACAGCATGATCTACCACACTAAGATTTTGGGTCTAGAAGAAAATCTTTTGCTGAAGCTACAGATTTTAACTCTCAGGGTTTGTTCAATTCTAATAAAAGAAGTACTTTAATGATAACTTTTACTTTAACCAAATATCAGTTACCATTTTTGCCAACTACAGCTTAAATTAGGATAGCATACAATCTTATGTTTAATTTTTAAAAGAGAAAATCCTTAAATGCAAACTCAAAGTTTATATGCACCAACTACATGTCATTAATGCCCTCATCAACTGTTCATTTTCCAGAGTCATTAGGAATTGGTCCTTCCTGGATAGGAAGACTCTTCTTGAGCAGCCTGACAGGTTCACCCCGAGAATTTATCCTGCCTAAAGCTGAAGAGCAGCCTTCTTTGCACATTTTTGTTGAGAACTTTAGGGAATACAATCACAACAAAATGACTTAATGCAGTTAATAAATAGGACATTTTAACTGGGGAGAAATAAAAGTCCCAACTTAAAGTTAAAAAAATCCAATTAAAGCTCTTGACCATAAAAAGATTAAAAACAATATTTAAGATGCCTCAAATCTATCAATAAATGTACTAATGTAAACTCATTTGAAATGCGAGCTTACCTCTTCTTCTAAACGAGAAAGTTTGAGCTGTAGATCAGCCACTTGTTGTTCTTTATCCATCAGCTTTTCACTTGAAAGCTGTCTCTGTTCCTTCAGCCTACCATGAGCTTCCCCTAGTTGGCGCTCTGTCTCCAGAAGTTTGCTATGTAACTTCAGAAAAGGAAAAAAAAGTAAGTACATATGTATAAACACACCTACGATCACCACCATTACTACTACCACCTACTTTCCAAACAATGTTTTATTTTTCACCAATATAAAAATAATATATTAATTTTCCTGATACTTTAGAGGAACCTAAGAAACAACTGAATTTTAATCACATAAATTATGACTCATAAAACTGTAACCAAACATCACAGATTTCAGGGTTTTTGCACTCTTTAAAAAAAAAACAAAACCCAGCAAACCTGAAGCTCTTGTTTAGATATAAGTGTTGTAATCACTTGAGGAACTTAAATAAAACAAAACTTAAAAATTAAGACACTTAAGGCACATTCAGATCTATTCCACTGTAGTTTTTAGAATCCCAAAGTGATTCTTGTAGTTTTCCCATAATTATGAACCACCACAACTGACTTCTTACATTTGGGTACTGAATAGAGCACAAAGTATTCTCAAGTCCTCAAACTGGCACACAATTTCTAAATAAAATAGAGGAAAGAATAGTTTCTTAAAATATTAGGTGATTCTCATTCATTAGCTTTAAAATTGCCACCTAGCTAAAACTAAAGGAGAAATTTTTCTTGGAGCTAGAACTATCACTTTCTCAAATTCCTTATTTTCACTAATACTACCAGAAATAACAGCTGGTTTCTCTTGTGGGACTGGCTGGGGGTGGGTCCATTAAAAAAAAAAAAAGTTTGTACTAATTTTAGAAGAATTACTGCACAAGTGCTGGGAGTACAGAACAAAAAAAGAGTGGCGTGGAGATAAAGATGCAAGACATTCGGCAAAGTTTACACACTAAGAGTATTTCTACACCCCAGCCTCATAACACATTAAATCAAATCTCAGCATGTGCCTCAGCAAAACTGGAAATTAATAACAAGCATACTATACAATTGCTTTCAATCAAACCCATTCATATTAAATCTGAAAATATTAAGAGTCTATAGCCTTTGTGTCATATATACACTTATATGCTCTACACTTGCATATTTCTCCATAAAAATTCACAGTTGGCAAGGAAAAAAATAAAGTTCTATCGGAAGAGTGGACACCCACTATTTTCTTATGCTATGAAACAAGCTGCAGCTGTCAAAATATATCCTATCCTCAATAAAGAAAACCAAAGTGGATTTCTAAAGTAAAGCATGCTTCAATCTAACTAAAACAGGAATCAGTAACAGTTAAAGAAAAGACATTTATTTTATTCTTGTCCTAAGCCAGCACCCTGACATCTCTCCGTTTTCTTCTTCTTCTTCTTAAAATGCAGTGAATTAGCCTGTAGTAACTACCCAAACCCTCTCCTTCTCACTACAAGAAGTAGATCCAATCCTGGTATGTGAAAGCAAAGGAGGCCTTCAAAGTAAATTCATATTTCAAGCATCTAAGTGCTTGATCTCTTACAGACAGGCATCCCCTACATCTAGTTCCTGAACTTGTTGGATAAGAATCACCCAATATCATTATTAACACAAAGATAATCAGACTTCTCCCCTAGAAGTTTAGATTTAGTACATTTGAGCTGAAGCCCAGAAATCCATGTTTTCATAACAAGAATCAGATGATATTTAGTTTCAGGAATCATTTGCCAAAAAGCAACACTTTAAAAAGCAGCAGTTTTCAATCTCAACTACACAGTACAATCACAGGGGAAACATTTAAATACACCAATGCCCAGGCCTATGCCAGAGATTATGGCATAACTGAGTGGAGGGTGAGGCCTTGATATTGGTAATTTCTTAAATTTCCCCAGGTGATTCTGGTGTGCAGACAGAGTGAAGAACCACCAAATTAAAGATAAGTGTTGCTCTGGATGTAGAAAACAAACTTATGGTTCCCAGCAGGTGAGGCGGGGGGGTGGAATAAATTAGGAGATTGGGATTGACATGTACACAATGCTATATATGGAATGGATGGCTAGTGAGGAGCTACTGTGTAGCATGGGGAGCTCTACTCAATATTCCTCTGGTGGCCTATATGGGAAAAGAGTCTAGAAAAGAGTGGATGTGTGGATGCGTGTGGCTGATTCACTTTTCTGTGCACCTGGTACTGACATGGTATCGTGGGTCAGCTATACTCCAGTAAAAATTTTTTATTAAATAAATAAAGATAACTGTTGCTCTGAAGCGAAGATTTACTAAAGGGGTGAAAAAAGAGATATTATATATTATAAATAACTGTCATTATATATTATAAATAACTGTCATTCTTTACTGTACAATCCTGATAAATCCCTGATCTTTAATAAAGAGATGAATCTCAAATCAAAGCTGCCCAAGGGTGTAAGCAGGCCAAAATCCCTTAAGCCGTAATGCCTATATCATTTTAGAGTAAATATGTTAAGGAAAAAAAAGGATAAACTAAGAGCAAAAATAGTACATCCTGGAATTATTAATAGAATGGTCTATCCTAAAGTTACATTTTGAGATATACATACATGTATATGTTCTCTGAGAAATTTAGTTTTGTAAACTTATATACATAATTCTTTATTCATTAAGTTCCAATTAATGTTTGCTAAGTGCCAGGCCCTATTCCAAATGCTTCACAAATATTAACTAATTTAATCCTTATAATAACCCTATGAAGACAGTTCCATTCTTATCCTCTTTTTGATAGATGAGCAAACTGAGGTACAAATTAAATAACTTGTCCAAGCTCACACAGCTTGTAGGCCACAGAACTGGAACTCAGAAAGCTGGTTCTTAAATCCACACTCATAAACCACTATGCTATTTGAGATGGCATGTTAGATAATTTTTTTAAATGAAGTTGGACATATGGGTTGGGGAGTGGGGGATACAAACTACTGGGTTAGACAGGCTCAGGGACATACTGTACAACATGGGGAATACAGCCAATATTTCATAATAACTGTAAAGAAAAAGAAACCTTTAAATATTGTATAAAATTTTTTAAAAATTAAAAAAGTAAATTGATGACTAATTGTTTAATTACATAACATCATTATCTGCACATCTGTGGCTATTTTAAAAGTGCTCACGAACACAAATATGAAGAATATGGGGTACTTTGTTTTCAAGTCCTTTGTTGACAATTGACAGCTATCTATTTTTGTCAGCACTGATATGGGAGCTGAGGATACAGTGGAGAGCAAAACAAACCCAGTTCATCCCTACACTCTTTAAGGACGCTGAAAGAAGGTTTAAGGTGAGGTTCACTTCCATTCTTCCAATAAATACTTACTGAAAGCTCTAAGTATAGAGGCTGATAGAGTACAGAATAAAACAGATTCCTCAAATTAAGTAGCTCACCATCCAAAGGGAATGGTAGATAATATACAAGTAAACCAACTATACAATATAAAGTATTATAAAGAAGCAGCTTGCTGGAATAAAGTAGGGTCCAGAATAAATGGAAAATAAACTATTGAAATAGAATGGTCCAGAAAAGCTTTATTGAGGAAACAATACCTGAGCAAGCCTTATGAAGAACTGAAATCAAGAACACTCTAAGAAAAAAACATGGGCAAAGGACCTAAGGCAGGAAAGTGCTTTGAAGTGTTGGGAGTGTTTGAGGAATTGAAAGGAGATCAGTATGGCTGCTTCACATGTTGGAGACAAGCTTGAAAACAGACATAGTGTGGACCATACTACACACAAGTGCTTACATGACCAAGTAAGATATTTGGATTCAATTCAAAGTGTAAGCAAAGCCACTGAGGTTGTTAAGCAGAGGAATAAAGTGATATCCTTCACATTTTAAAACAAGGCCTCTGGCTTCCATACAGAGAATAGACTAAGGAGGTCTCTAGAAAAAGGAAACCTGTAAAAAGGCTAACAGTAGCCCAGGTGAGCAATGGCAGCAGCTGAGATTAAGGCTGGTAGCAGTATAGATGAAGAGAGGTGGACAGATTTGAGTCATGCTTTGAAGGTAGAATCCAGACAGCATGCTGAAGAGAAGAAGATAAATGGTATCACTTCAAGGTCTTCAGTACAACTTCTTTATTTTGTACAGAATTGTGACTAAACCAAAAAATTAGGTACATTCAAGTCTTTGAATAAAAATATTGAGTAGGTTCTCAAAAATTCCTGATGCCCCTCCACCCACTGACAACCAAATGAAACCCAAATTCCTCAGCCTGCTATTCAAAAGCCTGCATAATAAACTTCCAAATGCTCTTTGGATTCAAAATAGTCCACTACTATTACACATACCCTATCCTCAGAGCAAATGTGTGTCCCTCCCTGGTTCTTGTGATACTTCCCTGCCTCTAGTTTACTTTTCTGCCTGGAAGACCCTCCTGCCTTCAAACTACAAGTTGTCAAAACCCATCCAATATTCACAATTTCAAGCACCATCTCTCTCTCTCACACAAAGCTTTTTTTGATCACATTAACAGGACAAAATAATTATACAATATGAAGTACTATGGGGCGAGGGGGAGAAAACAGGAGAGGAACTCTTCCAAATTCCCATGGTATATGAGATCATTTTATTTTAATTCTCACATTCATTGGTATAGGATAGTACTTGCCTCATCCTCAATGAGATTTACATAATCATTTAAGGTAGGTACTGTTTCCTTTTTCATTTCTGTATCTCCTAATAAACAAGGCATAGTGTCTTTTAGAAACCATAAATGCCCCATTTGTTCATTTGAACTGAAAGGCAAATATCTAAGTTATATTTAAGTTATTCATTGATATCCCCAAGCCTCTGTTTCCTTCGATTATGAATGCCTGCATTTGTTCATTCACTTACTTACTAAAACATCTGCTGATTAATAAGCAAAATGCCAGGTAGTTGGGAAAAAAAATGAATAAGACATGGTCTCTGCACCTGAAGAGTTCAGAGTCTAGTGAAGAAAGATACATAAGTTATGATAATATACTATACTGTGATAAGTAAAACAATCAAGATATGTAAATGCTTGGGCTTCCCTGGTGGCGCAGTGGTTGAGAGTCCACCTGCCGCTGCAGGGGACACGGGTTCGTGCCCCGGTCCGGGAAGATCCCACATGCCACGGAGTGGCTGGGCCCGTGAGCCATGGCCGCTGAGCCTGCCCGTCCGGAGCCTGTGCTCCGCAACGGGAGAGGCCACAACAGTGAGAGGCCAGTGTACCGCAAAAAAAAAAAAAAAAGATATGTAAATGATTAAGCCATCTCTGGAGGGGGTGGTGGTGAGAAGTGGCAATATGCAGAAAAAGATTTCTGGTAACGGGACAAGTGGAGTAAATTGTATTTATCAGGGAGAAGAGAAGTAGGAAGAGTATCTCAGGCTAAGAAGACAGAGGACTGATGCCACAAAGCCAAGTATCACTGCCCTATAAATGAAAATAGTCGAAAATTATCCAAAAAAAAAGTGGCTGAGGACTTTAATCTCCCCCAAATTTCCATTTTTCTACCAACTTTAATGTTACCTATAAGAAATAATTAGAATAGAGAATTCAAAATTTAAGTTAATGGCAAAGTCAAAACTTCCATGAAACTTCTGAGAGATATTATTTACCTATAAAAAATAGTTGTTAGGACTAATTTGTTTTCTTCTTTTAAAATATTTAATTTTTATACTATTGGTTTAACAGTAATTATATTTTTAAAATTTAGTAACAAGAAAAGAAAAAAGATAAGAATTTTTAAATAAAAGAATGATCAACAATTTGAATTATTATAATAGCTAATACCTGATGAGTACCTACCATGTACCAGGTACCATTCTAAGCAATTTATATGTATTAATTCATAAACACTTCACAATAATACTATATGATAGATACTATCATTTTAAGGGAAATTGAAATTAACAGAAATGAGATCTGACTCAATACTATAGGTTGTGAAAATTAAGAGTTTTTTTTTTTAAATGACAACTTTTTTATGAACTATATTATGATCAAACAACCATCAAACACACTAAGAAGAAACCATAGGGGGAATTACAATAAATAAAAGTTAACAGCTCTTACTTGATTAATTTCACTTTGGAGTTGTAATCCATGCTGTTCCTTTTCTTCTCTCTGTTGTTGTAGCTGTTTAAACTCTGCCTTAAGGTGCTGGTACTTGGTCTCCACTTCTGATAATTCTTCTTTGAGCTTTTGAGTAGCCTCTCCCTTTTCACCTAGCTCCGCCTGTATTCTCTGCAGTGAGGTTTCAGATGCAGATAACCTTGACTGAAGCTGTTGACAATCTAGGTCTTTTTGATGAAGGCTTGCTTGTATATTCTTTCTACTCATACATTCTTCATTATGTTTCTCCTCTAACTGAGTGTAGTCCAGTTCTTTCTTCTGCAACTTTTCAGTCAAGTTCTGAAATAACAATTTAACAATTTTTTTCTTTTCCTAATATTTTTAATTATTCTAATTATTCAAATAATCTTTAGAGCAATATCATTTCCTACTAAATGTTTTAGTAAATAATATAAACACAGTGAAAATATTTTAATCAAGAAGAATTAAATTGTTATATACTAACTTATGGTTTTATTATTGGTCTACTTGACTAAGCTCTATTAATATAATTTAAGAATTACCAACAAAATTTTGACATAAAATGAAAACATTAAAATCTACTAACTAGATTCTTTAGGCTATGCAACATATTTATAATCTCCCATTTGAGTTAAAAATTGAAACTACCCCTCTATTATCAAAAATTACTTTAAGTAACAATATGGCAATTCTGATTTTTGGCTTTGCAATTTCATAATTGGTAAGAGCTTTAGCAATAACAATACCATTTACTGCTCTAGTATGCCTGATTCTACTGATTCCTCATTTTTGCTCTTCTTGACAAACATCATTTTTAAGAGTCACACGTTTAAGACTTACTCAAATTTCCTAGGTGTGTAAAACAGTGATCTTCTTTAAAAATATCACTTACCTGCCTTATATTTGTTATTTTATTCAACACTATCAAGTACAAAATATAAAAATGACACCTCCAATCAAAGATCTGGATCAACCAGCCTAATCAAATGTTAAAGTCTGGGCTCAGTGGAGTTTTTACTACTAATATTGAACATTTTTAGTCAAGATATTTACACACTAGATATGGATCAGAATTTTGACTCAACTCTGTAAGAAAGATAGCCAGGAAAAGAAGCCACTATAAGCACCTGATGAGTCAATCATGGACATTTACTATACTCATTTTTATATACAGTGTGCTAGAAGGGGATAATACAGAAATAGTGGAGGGGAAGCAAAACTTCTGGCCTTTAAACAGACTATAATCTAAATGAAACACATTTAAAAATTTTTTCTAAGTTAAAACATAATGCACAAACACAGATTAATACAAAAGCTGTGTTAAATTTCTCAAGTGCACAATTTTTTTTTAAATGAAAAGAGCAAAGTCAGGTGGGGCTAACTAGTAAGTTAAAATCACCTGAAAACAAAGTTTGAACTTGGTAAAGTAGCGAGAGGAGTTAAGGACAAGGTATATATACATGACTCATGCTATCTGCTCTATACAAAAAGACACAAAGGAACAGACAAACAAGTTGCAAGAGGGGACACAGGGGAGTAATAAATTTAGATAATAGAGTGGGAAAGGCAGCAGTAATGGTTCTTAAACACATGTCTGAGAAAAAGTTCATTAATGTAAATTACCAAGTAGAAATATACTATAGAAAAAGCAGTGTCAAAAAGATATATGTCAGAAAGACAAAATGGGAGACAAAGTAAAAACAGCACCCAGAAGTTTTCAGCAAAATTAGCAATTAGTTGTGTCTTGACTGACCAACAGACACAGAACAAAAGAGGTAGAGCCAAAAGACTAGAGAAAAAAAATAATAATTTTGAGTCAAACTACTTGTTAGGAAAGTTCTCTCTTTATAAACACTTTGTCTTACTCGTTAGTAACTCCACATCTTTCTTGACTTGATTTCATACTTTTTCTTTTAAGAAAATAATATTTATTTTAGAATTCATAAGCTAAATTAAGTGTATTCATTGATCATTATAAATGCCTTGCATCTTTTCAAATAAAATTCTAAGTTACTAAATTTTATGAATGCAACCATGCTCACAAATACTTGGGTGGGATATAATTTTAAAACATGCTACAAAAATTAAGTCTAGTAGTGAGGTAGTGAGCCTTCCTCATAGGCTTACTCATAAAGTGCCCAAGTAATCCTACTAGTTCTATACAAAAAGGACCCCTCAGACAGCTTTACTCTTTAAGAAGCAAAAATACATTACAACCATTCACTTTAAAATTCACTTATCCTAAAATATTAATCAAAATCTTCCTGCTTTATTGCACAGATGAGATAATTAAATTTTATTTAAAAGAACCTAAACCACTTTCTTTTTAAATAACCTAATCCACTCGCATTATATATTTTTTATATGCAAAAGGTTTACTATATCTAGTATCACAAACTTTTTATCCTTATTATGGTCTTCTCATGGAATCTGAAGCAGAAAGTCTAGTGAATACATGGTTTTTGAAGATTGATTTTTTTTTAAGTACAGTAGAATCCATTAAAGAAAACAGTAATTGCACTTTCACTTCTCCATATTAATCCTTACAACAAAAGATGAGATAGACATTATCATCCCCATTCTGTGGATGAAGAAGCTAAAGCTGAAAGAACCTGATATGACTTGGCCAGGTAGCAGAGTCACATATGATGATTCAAAGTCCAATAAAGTTTTCACAACACAATTCAGACACTCCGTGAGTCAATTCAGGCCTTCCCAAAGCATACACTATTCAAGTTTAAATTATAAAATGAATGTTAATCTTAACTCATAACATAATTATCATTTGAGTAAGCAAAATTCTTTCCTTCCGAATGTCCAGTCCTCTTTTGACTTCCTCACCAATTGTTCTTTCAACATATTTCCTTACAGAGACAATTTCCCTGTATTAGACTCTGTTATTCACTTGTTACTAGCCCAGGTAATGAGAAGAAATGCAAAAAGAATGGCATTTTTTATTCCTTGATAGCTTACAAAGTGGTTTCAAGGATCTCATCTCGTTTGTTCCTCAAAACAGCTTTGTGAGAAAGAACAAACTGAACTACTTGTACCTCTCCAACATCTTATATTTTGTGCTCTTACATGTCCCCAAGCCTTCTGTATCTAGCTCTCAAAATGAAATGCCATTAACCCCTCTGCCATGTGACATGCTCCTAAGCATCCTTAAAGACTAAGCTAAAGGGACTTCCCTAGGGGCGCAGTGGTTAAGAATCCGCCTGCCAATGCAGGGGACATGGGTTCAATCCCTGGTCCAGGAAGTTCCCACATGCTGCAGAGCAACTACGCCCGCGCCCGAGCACCACAACTACTGAGACTGCGCGCCAAGAGCCCGTGCCCCGCAACGAGAAGCCACCTCAATGAGAAGCCCGCGCACCGCAACGAAGAGCAGACCCCACACACCACGACTAGAGAAAGCCCGCACACAGCAACAACGACCCAACACAGCCAAAAATTAATTAATTAATTAATTTAAAAAAAAAAAAAAAAAACAAGACTAAGCTAAAAAGTTATGTCTTCAACAAGAGTCTTTCCTGATTTACTAGGCAGTAAGTTAGGAAAACATCCACCTTCGTCTTGACTCAACTCTGTATCACAAAACTTACAGTAAATAAAAACAGTAACAACAAACATTCACTGAGGTGCTTACTCTAAGCCAGGCAGTGGTCTAAGCACTTCAACATCTATTACTTTTTTTAATACTCATATCAATCCTAAGAGGCAAATAAGTATAACAGTACTTCTTAGCAGAAGAGGAAAGAGACTTTGAGAGGCTCTGGGTTACAGCCAGTCAGTTACAAAGCTGGCATTTAAACATGCCTTTCACCACTGTACTATGCTGTTCATCTCAATATACCACTTTGCAATACAGTGGTAATACACAGCAATACAACTACTTGCCATATCTAGCTTCTGCTTTGGCCTATGAACATCTTAATACTGAGACTGTGGGAAAGCGGAGAGCAATGAAGGATGGAAAATGGGTAAGAGGTGAGACCCAAAAAATAACTCAGTCTCTTACAATGACCTATATTGATCACATTAGTAGCTTTAAATAAGCATATGATTTTGTTCAGAATTTATATGGAAATAGTTAATTAAACTGAGCTGCAGAATTTTGTTTAAATGTCAGCATATGATTCTTATTAGAAACTAAAAAGGAAATTTCTTCAAGATTCCTGGCTTGTTTTTAAGTTTTCAAAGCCAGTGATTAAAAAACACTGGTTTAATGCTGAAAATCTTGACATTAACAAAAAAGTAACTATTTTTTCAATTCATTATATTTTATAATGTTATCTATCCACCTTGATGCTGCCTGTGATCCACAAAAGCTGCCCAAGGCATTTCATTAATAGCCTTCAAAAGACCAGGCACAAGGGCTTCCCTGGTGGCACAGTGGTTGAGAATCTGCCTGCCAATGCAGGGGACACGGGTTCGAGCCCTGATCTGGGAAGATCCCACATGCCACGGAGCAACTAGGCCCGTGAGCCACAATTACTGAGCCTGCGCGTCTGGAGCTTGTGCTCCGCAACGAGAGGCCGCAACAGTGAGAGGCCCGCACACCGCGATGAGAAGTGGTCCCCGCTCGCCACAACTAGAGAAAGCCCACACATCGAAACAAAGACCCAACATGGCCAAAAATAACTAAATAAAATAAATAAATAAATAAAATTTAAAAAAAAAAGACCAGGCACAGAGATTTCCAAATTCATAACACTTGGATATCACCACTGTCAACAATCATGGTTTGCCAAGGACTTGGGTGAGGAGAGGTGGGGGAGCAAGGATAATAAAAAAAGGTAGCTGCACATCTGTGCTTGCTCTAACCAGTGAAAAAAATCCTACACAGGAAAACACTTCAAAAAAAAATTTGAAGTCTTACTTATGTAAAGATTATTAAGATTAGTAGAAAATCCTATTATTCCCTAATCAAAACTATCCTAATTTTACCACACTAAACCGTCTTGAGTCCATGTATTATTCATAAAAAAAAATAGTACTTCCTTTAATAGTGTGAATGTATATATGCATGTGTGAATATATATATATATATACACACAATCTGTGCTTCATTATCCCTTATTAATAGTTTAATGCTTCAAAAATACAAAATAAATTACACTGATCATAAACATCCATTGTGTGTACACCTCTGGTAAATTTCCAAGAGGTAGAAGGTCAACTCTGAGCTCAAAGACATTAAAAATCAAACTGAGGGACAAAGATAAAACTAGAGTATATGTGGAAGCTGTCTACATATAGCTTGACAGGAGGGAAAAAATGGGGTAGGGAGACACAGAGGTTTTCATAAAACGTAAAAAAGATTAAATTTTAAAAACCAATCAGCACCAGGAGTATACGGAAAAATGGACAATGGTAAACTGGTATAATTACTCTGGGAAATAGTTTGGGATCTAGTAAATTTGATTATGTATATAGCCTATAACCCAGCAATTTCATGTGAGACTACATAACAGAAATTCTTACACAAATGCATGAGATTTGTATGTGAATGTTCATAGCCACAATATTTGAAATAGCAAGAAAAAAGAAAAACTGTGAAAAAATAAGAAGTATATTTGGGTCACTTCTGCTGCATACCAAATAATATAACTGTCATACAGAAGAGCATTTATGTGATTGAATTATAAACTGAACTAGTTGCTTTTTTCCATGAAACACCATTTTTAAGAATGACAGACAAACTATGACTATTCAGATTTGGGGAGGAAGAAAATCTGTCACTTCAAAGGATAGAACTGATAGTACTGGTTGCCAATGATAAAATTCAAGCTTCCAAATGAAGCTTAGAATTTTGGAAAACTTGTATCCACCACCGTGACCTTGACACTTCCTCATACCTATAAAGTATTCTAAGATTGATGGTGATATTGACAAATGTGATTAGTTTTATATTGTACAATGAAATGTGTCAATATTTGGGAAAAAAATCTGCATAACTCAGTGAACCAATATTTTCCACATGACTAATGCATAACGTTACAAAATCATGCACAGGAAAGACCCATGCAAAAGGCAAGACAGAGAAAAAAATTTTATTGTTACAAAGTACAAAAACTGCATTACTATGGTTTCATATTCTACACTGTAATTAACTTTTGAGAAACTATACTTTTGTTTCAGTATAATATCAAATAAAAATAGCTACAATTATCTGAAAGGGCTATTAAGATAGTCCTCCCTTTTCCAACTACACATCTGTGAGACTAAATTTTCTTCACACGCTTCAAACATATCACAACAGATTAAATGTAAAAGCAGATATGAGAATTAATTAAGTAATCAAAGCAAAGCCAACAAATTCACCATATCTCTGAGTAAAAATATTTAATAACTTCCTATTCCTCTACCACCAAAAAAGTAAAGACATGGGGAAAAAAAGTATTGATACCAATACCTGCCCTATCCCAAAACTAAATATTATCTGTTGCTCATCTTTAAAGAACCAAGGCGGAAAATATTAACATGACAGAATAAGAACAAAGTTGGAGGTCTCATACTTTCTGATTTCAAAACTTATTGAAACATACAGTAGTCAAAACAATGTGGTACTGGCATAAAGAAAGACATATAGACCAACAGAGGAAGACTAGAGCGCCCAGAAATAAACACTCACATACATGGTCAAATGATTTTCAACAAGGGATCCAGGACCATTCAATAGGAAAAGGACAGTCCTTTCAACAAATGGTGCTGGGAAAACTGAATTTCCATATGCAAAAGAATGAAACTGGACCCTTACCTTACACTATAAAAAAATTAATTCAAAATGAGTCAAAGACCTAAAACTATTAGAAGAAAAGCTTCATGACGCTGAACCTAGCAATGATTTCTTGGATATGGCACCAAAAGCATAGCAACAAAAATAACTGATAAACTGAATTCTCTCAAATTTAAAACTTCTGTGCATCAAAGGTGTGATACTGTAAAATATACATTTGGTCCTGGTTCCCATTTCTGGAACCAGGCTCCTAAAACCCCAGGAATTCCCTATGTGATAAGAGCAATAAAGATATCCTTTGCTATTCCTAACAAGCCCCTTTCAACCACCTATGAGTTCGTATTAATGAGGTGATTTTTTAGAAAGCCTTAAGGATGGGGGTTGGTTGCCAGGGGAACCAACCTTGAAGAAAGGGTTAGAACTTTCAGTCCCACCCTGACCTCCAGGGAGGGAAGAGGGGCTAAAGGTTGAATTAATCACCAGTGGTCAATGATTTAATCAATCATGTCTGTGTAGGAAGGAAAGGGTTTTGAGAGACTCTGAGCTGGTGAACACGTGGAGAGCACCCAGAGAAAGCATGGAAGCTTCAAACCCTTTCACACATATCTCGCCCTATGCATCTCTTCCATCTCACTGTTCTTATGTTATGGTCATCTATAATAAGCCAGTAATCTAGTAAGTAAAATGTCTTCCCAAATTTTGTGAATTACTCTAGCAAATTAATCACACCAGAGGCAGGGGATTGGGAACCTCCCATTTATATAGCCGGTTGGTCAGAAGTACAAGTAACAAGCTGGACTTTCAATTGGTGTGTGAACTGGGATGTGTGGCGGAGGTGGGGTTGGGGTGCTCAGGCAGCCCTGCAGGACTGCACCCTTCATCTGTGGAATCCGATGCTAGCTCCAGGTAAGCCGTTTAAGAACTGAGCTAAACTGTAGGACACCCAGCTGGTGTTGAGAACTGTTAATATACGGAACACCCTCACATCTGATGTCAGAAGTGAAGGTGTAGTACAGTATTGAGAGTAGAGACACACAGGAGCGTTTTTCCTTTATAAAAAGATACAATCAACAGAGTGAAAAGGCAACCTAAGAGGAAATATTTGCAAATCATATATCTGATAAGGGGTTAATATCAAAAACATATAAAGAATTCCTACAACTCAACACAAAAACACAAACAATCCAAAGAAAATTACATAGCCAACAAGCATATGAAAAGATGCTCAACCTCCTAATCATTAGGGAAATGCAAATCAACCATGAGGAGATACCACCTTAACACTCAAAAAAAAGACAAATAAAAATCACAGAAAATAACAAATGTTGGCAAGGATGTAAAGAAACTGTTGAATCCCTGTGCACTGTTGATGGGAATTTAAAAGGATACAGCCACTATGGAAAACAGTATGGTGATTTCTTCAAAAAACAGAACATAGAATTACCAGTACAATCCAGCAATTCCAATTCTGGGTATCTACCCCCCAAAAAATGAAAGCAGGATCACAAATAGATATTTGTATACCCATGTTGAAAGCAGCACTATTGACAATAGAACTAGCCAAAAGGAAGCAACAGATGATGTATATATAATACAATATATACATACAATGTAATATAACCTTAAAAAGGTAGGAACATGAATGAACCTTGAGGACATTATCCTATGTGAAATAAGCCAAACACAACAAGACAAATACTGTATGATTACACTCATATGAGTTACTTAGAATAGTAAATTCATAGATATAGAAAGTAGAAGGGGTTTGGGGCAGGGGAGACAGTGAATGGGGAGTTGTTTAATGAGTGTTAAGTTTTAGTTTTTCAAGATGAAAAGACTTCTGAAATTGGTTGCATAACAATGTGAATGTAAATAACACTTAAAAAAAAAAACCCACACAGAACAAGTCATACTGTACTGTGCCAATATATAAATAACATACACAAGATTAAAGTTTAAGATGTATAAAATCAATTCACCATTATATGTAGTTTTTAAATTCTTACCTGATTTTTTTGTGTTAATTCATTAACTGAACTTTTAAGTTTTTGTAGTTCCTGCACATATACAGCAACTTCCTGGGGGCCTTTGGCAAGTTCACTCCTCAGCTGGTCTATTATGGCCTAAAAGGAAAAAAAAGAAAATTAGAGTAAACTAAAATGAAAAAGGAAATGAAAGCATCCAAAGGTTTTCAGATTACATACATTTTTGTCATTGTTGTTGAACTGAAATAACTCAGAAATTTCAACCTGATTCTTTATCTTACCAGCTCTACATCTTTTCTGGCTGAAAATTAATTTTTAAAATTTATCCAAAATATACAACTTCATTTATTTAATAATACATGAAATGAAAAGTTGACATCCTATTTTATGTGTCTGAAGTAAGCACCAAACTGCAAACTTGAATTTACTGGCTTTAAATTCTATACTTTAATCCTCCTGAATTTAAAAAGGATATGCCAAGTTATGTCTATATTTTCTCCCAGTTTCTGTGCACAGCCTTTTTTTTTTTACTTCAAAATCATGTTAAATGCAACAACCAACATAGAAATACCATTGAAAGTGGTGATTCATCTTTTGGACTGTAATGGAAAGTATTTGTCCAAAGAAGTTATCAAACAGAAGCTATATATAGTTTCATTAACCTGGATCACTCTATGACCATGAATAATAGCTGGGTATGAATTTGCTTTAATGCATTTAATATTGTTTAAATGAAAATTAATGTCTATTATGAAAACAATGGTTTAATCATTTAATAAATAAGGTAAGAGAAAGATAAGCAAAGAGCCTAGAAATACAAGCTTCCTATACATGAAAGCTTCAACCACTAGAGAGAGACTAAGTACTGCCTTTTAAGTATGGTTTCCTGCAAGTGATATTAACAGGAGAACTTTTTCATTTCTAATACTGCTTACTGGCTTTACTTTTTACATTCTTAACATTACGATTATTTTCAATTGCCTATATTCTTCATCAGTAAATAAACTATAATATGAATACAATAAATTTCTTAATTTTTTTAAATGAACACATCGGCAATTACCTATATCATACATTACAAGTGAGTACTTTCATCTTCAAGGAAAAAATCTTAGAAGGCTACTAATTTATTGTGACAATAATGCCAAGTGATCTTTTGCTACTTCTTTTGGAAAGCCTTCCAGAATGTGTGGCCCTTTTTTTTGTTAAAGGATTCTCATTATAATAAAACCAAATCCATTGTGGATGAAGGGATAAGGATAATGGATGAAGGTATAAAGTTTTAGAAACAAACTAGTAAACAAGGTAACTGAACTGAATGATTAAGCACTTGGGCTTATTTTAATAACCATAAATTAATGAAACTAGTTTTTTTGAGTGCTTTCCAAACTGGTTTAAAGTCAATAAAAAGAGGTTTCAAAAATGTTTTGGGGAATGACAGCATGTCTGAGATATGTTTATGACCTGATTTTTTAAGGAAAACATGTATATAAAATATACTTCAAAGAAAATACTTAAATATTCATGTATTTTTAACTGTGTTCAAGTAAAAAGTGTATCCTAAACGCTTTCTGTCTTGAACTGGTCATGTAACGTTGAAATGGATATAGGTATTGGAAGTTTATTTCAATTTGTTATGTCTAACAACTTTGAACCTCAGAATCACTTTCTATTAGCAATATTATGGATGTTAATAAAAATATTAGGAACCCAGCTACTTTAAATTAGTATGTTTTAATCATGTAGTACAAATGCCTACTTATCACACAGGAAAATAAATTATCATATTTAAATCCCTACTTCTAACTCTCTTTCAAAGGAATTACTAGAATATTTCACACATAATAAACAGAAATAAGTAACAGTGTATTAAAATGCAAATTTTGAGTATATTTCATTAAAATACCATGATTCCACATTAAAGTTTATAAGATACAGTTAGCCATGTGTAACATCTATCTAGTATCTATCTTGCTGATAAATGCCAACATATAAAAGGAACTAAACAAAGAAAATGTAAAGCAAATGTATCCAAAATTATTTTGTTGTATCTTATACCTTTTAGATACAGTAACATAAATAATTTTATAATGTATCCTTCGTACACTAAATATGTATATGTTTCTAAACTAGAATTTTTAAAAATATAAAAGCAAGCATTTAAAATTTTTCACTTTACTCAAGGGGGGAAAAAAGAAAGATGTGGGAAAAGTATACACCTAAAGGTACATTTTAGTTATGGGGAAGGGGAGGAACAGGAGTGAATTATAGGACACTTTCACTCTCTCTACTGCACATTATGAGTCGTTTTAGTTTTTGACAGTGATCATATGTTTCTATTTTAAAAAAATAAAGACTGAAGACAAAATTTCAAAGGAAATAAATACATTCACTATAGCAATATCACTGGGTGAAATTCAAAAAGAAGTTCTTCAAGTCACACAGACAGTCC
Source organism: Aethalodelphis obliquidens (assembly GCF_003676395.1). Lineage (NCBI taxonomy): Eukaryota > Metazoa > Chordata > Mammalia > Artiodactyla > Delphinidae > Aethalodelphis > Aethalodelphis obliquidens. The sequence goes on from NW_020837952.1 coordinate 37,494,437, forward strand.
TCACTAGTTAATAGGACAAGCTCATTTGTGGCTAGAAATCTTTAGCACTTGCACTTCCTGGGAATGCTGCTCCCAATTCTTCACCCTGCTTCTTGCTTACTTCATTCTTCTCCCATGTATCCTCTTTGAGGATACCTTCCCTGATCATTCTATCTAACATTGTCCCACGTTATTGCCAGCCCCACTACTGTCCATATCCTGTTTTGTTTGTCTACATAGCACTTAGCATTAACTGACTTTCTATCGTGATTTGGTTTACTTATATATTATTTGGTTTCCACAAAGGAATATAAGCTTTATAAGAGCAGGCACTGTATCTTATTCACTGTTGTATTCCCCACATGTAAAATAGTTGCTGACACTCAGGCATTCAAAAAATACTCGCTAAAGGGATGAGTGATTCTATCTCCAAGAAGTTACTAGATATTTGTACACAAGGAAACAGTATATAAGACTCTATAAAATAGTTTGCATTTCCTTGAAGCCACGTTATTGAATTTAACATCGAATTTTTACTAAAAAATTTTAAATTACAAAATAATTAAGGAAAAATATTTCACGCAAACCTGCTAGTGCTTTAAGATTATAATTATTGTCCTAATATTCTACTAGTTTTAGTAAATAATCATTTTAAAGATGGTTAAAAATTTGCTTGATTGATAAAACAAAAGTGAGCATATGTTTGAAGTTCTGAGATTGCCTTAAAACACAAAATTGCCATATGGTGCTATGGTACTATTAAAAGTAGTACTAATATTAAAAGCCTTCCAAAAACACATTACCTCAAGTTTAAGCATCTCCATTAGAAAGCAGAAAAAAATAAAATAAAATGATGGATGAAAGGTGGAAGACTGACAAAAGTACACATTGAACATACAATAAAAAGTCCAAACACACCTCTAAATCTGATCTCTTATACTAGCTTACTTTTAAATGATACTTAAATGCTCTCTTTAGTAACTATGCATGAGTATAATCATACTTATTCCATCTCTTTATAACCTTATTAGCTTTAAAAATTGGGATTCAAATAAGTATATTTGGAATACAAATAAAATTCTTAAAAAATCATTTCCATTAAAGACAACACCAAATATAAGTTGATGACAGCTTTGATATGTTTAATAATGTAGATTTTTAGGAATAATCCTTTTATTAACCTTAATTTCTGATCTAAAGAAAAGCTAATTATTTTAAAAGTACTTTTAAATGCTTTAGAATGAGTTATTTTTCTATATGCCTTCTAAAATATCTAGATTTTTTAAATGTCAATGAATTCATAAGTTATATTTTTAATGAAAGGAATGGAACATATTTAACAATGTATAATACCAGATTGTATATCTTGAGCCTCAACGAGAAATACCAAACAAATCATTACATTTTTAGTTTCTTTAACTCCTTTTACTGTTTTGTTTCTGATTCCAATGTTTTAGGTTCAGTAAAGCAGTAATATATAAAAGTTTTTTTTCTATTAAGTTCAAGTTATATAATTCACTAACACACTTAACTGAGAATAAATAGAAATGAATTTTAATAAATTAATAAAATACATGCCAGTTTTCAAGGAGTAAGCAGAAGCTAAAAACAGTTATAAACAAATAAATGAGATGGAATATTTAGACAGTAATTTTTTTTCATGTGGAAATGGTACTAGACACAACTCAAAAGTATTTTAAGCTATACTCAATACAAATATACAATATGTCAAGATATAAAAAGTAATAAAAATAAGTATTAGATCAAGATTAATAGCACAAATTTACTTCTAAGGCAATCACCAGACCACCTAAAATGGGAAATAACATGATATAGAAAGAACACGAGTTTCAGACCAAACTTGAGTTCTAATCCAAGCTTCTTTATGTTCGGTGCATGACCTTGAACAAGTTATTTAACCTCATTGAGCCCAGATTCCTTAAATATAAAACAAACTTAATACTTAACTTCCAGGGTTAAAAGAAATTTCTACTCAAGCATTATCTGGATGGGATTTTACCTCATGAGACTTCTTTGATTCAGACTCTCCTTGATTACACATTAGGAGCTTTTTATTGGCTTTGATAAATTCATGAACTCCCTGAAATTATTTGAAAATTTGTGGTACTATGTGTCATTGGGCTACAAAGATCACTTTTGGGAAATCTGCACCTGAAGTTCATAAACTTTAAAGTCTGAAATGTTAAGCATCATAAAGCCTCACATGCCTATGCATGTTGTACCCATAAACTTTCACCATTCCTCCACTAATAAGATACAGGAGGAACTAAATTAAAGGATTACATGGGTTATCTATAATATTTATACTCCATAGCTCATTAATAAGTTACTAATTATGAATAGAGTGGCTTTTAGATCACCAGCTGAAAAACTCTAAGAAAGAGATGCAAGTTGAAATGTCACTATAACAACTTTTTAAACTGAAAACATGAAAAACAGAGGTCCACATAATATATGAGAGCTTAAGAACTACACATAGTACTAGTTATAACAAAATACCTCCTATGATACAGTAGGAAGGACAAAGGCATTTTTAAGCAAATATATTTACTACACATCCTAGAGTTTGTCACATGCTGACATAATTATATAAGGGATTTACAGGCCAAAGTCATGCAAGAAATAGTACAAGAAACTGAGAATGTTTATCCTGGAAAAGAAAAAAACTCAGAGTAAATATGAACAGTCTTCAAATATTTCATGTGGAAAAGAACAGTTTACTATGTTTAATTCCTGAGAACTGGAACCAGTGCATGTAAATTATAGGGAACCAAATGCCAACTCAATGGAATGGCTGACTTAGGAAGAAATATGCACCCCTACACCACCGAGCAAGAGTTGTAGATCACTTATCAGAGATGCTATAAAGGGAATTCCTGGATGGAGTGTTAGACTAGATGATTTTTATGACTTCTTTCAACCACAAAATTAAATAACTGATAAATGAAAAAGAAGTCGAATAGAAAATAAGTCTTAAATACTTTTTCTAAACAACATTGGTTATACAAATGAAGACAATGAAATCATACTTCCTTTACCCCTACCAAATTGAAATAAACTTAATTACTACTTACTGACTAGTCTGGAGCAAATTTAACTTTAAATGTAATTTCTATACAATATACATCATTTATTAAACAGAATAATACTCTTGTATGCAAACATTCTTCTCTAAGGCTCTAGCTTCATAGAGCAAATATTAAAAATATTGACTATCAGACTATATTGACTATATACAAATGTTACTCAGACCAGATGAAAGAAAGGCAAATACTGCTTGATAGGTCACTCGGAAAAATTCTGGCTTCACTCAAGAGTGCACACTAGGGCTTCCCTGGTGGCGCAGTGGTTGGGAGTCTGCCTGCCGATGCGGAGGATGCGGGTTCGTGCCCCGGTCCGGGGGGATCCCGCATGCCGCGGAGCGGTTGGGCCCGTGAGCCATGGCCGCTGGGCCTACGCGTCCGGAGCCTGTGCTCCGAAACGGGAGAGGCCACCACAGTGAAACGCCCACGTACTGCAAAAAAAAAAAAAAAAAAAAAAAAGAGTGCACACTAAACAAGTTAACATAAATCTCATTTAAGTGCATTAAACTTCATTACCTGTGAGTGAGCATGTTCTGCTTGTAACTTTTTGCATTCATCTTTGAGTTTTTCAGATTCTCTCTCACGTTCCAAGGTCATGTTGTCCATTAGCGTTTGAACTTGTACCAGTTCTTTCTTAAGCACAGCAACATCTTCTATTCCAGGTCTCTGAAGCTGTGAAACAACACATTTTAATTAAAAATCACAGTGAAACTAAAATAACACACTTTTTTTTTTCTTTTTTTTGTGGTATGCAGGCCTCTCACTGCAGTGGCCTCTCCCGCTGCGGAGCAGACACGCAGGCTCAGCGGCCATGGCTCACGGGCCCAGCCACTCCGCGGCACGTGGGATCTTCCCGGACCGGGGCACAAACCCATGTCCCCTGCATCGGCAGGCGGACTCTCAACCACTGCGCCACCAGGGAAGGCCAACACACATTTTTAAAATAGTTTTACTACTAAGAAATCAAAATAAAACAATCTTTAATATCAATTACTAGATTCCAAACATCAAACACTGATGTCTTCCCCCAACCACCCTCTCCTTTTCCCGCTCTATCTTATACTTGATAGTATTACCACTCAAGGTACAAAACCACAAATTCACAATTATCCTTAGCACTTTAATTGCTTTCCTTTCCTTCACAAAGTACACCCACTGGTGATAACAATCACTTGATAAATGCTAAATTCCTTCATTTTTTTATCCTAGGAAACTGGTCAATAACATGAAGAAGGAACAGGTATAAGCATAATTTGGGTTTGTTGCAGGTTGAATACAGTTGATTCATTTATTCATATATTTCTTGAGTGCTAAATAAAGGACAGAAAGGAGGCAAGGACAGATCCAAAGTTGTTAAGCCTGGGGAGAGTGATGAAAATACATGGTACCAATGACAGAAATACAGTTACAGAGGAAACAGGATGACTTGATTTTATACTTGTTGAATTTGAAATGAAACCTAGAAATGCAATCAGAAGTACCCGAAAAGTATAAATTTATACAACTAAAGTTCAAGGGATGGTAAGATCAGAGATGCAAATATGGAAACTACTAAAAAAGACACGATATTAAGATAGAAACAACAAAAATGTTAAAGTCATAAATTATGTGTCATAAAATTCCATTTTTACTTTAAAAATCATATAAAGTATATACATTTACATGGAAAAACTAAAGGGAATTTTTTTCTTTCCTCCATTCTACTCAAGCTGTACTTCCAAAAATGTTTCATCAGTGTATACATTTAATTTTTCAATTTCAAATAAGGTACATTCTAATAAATGGCTTCTAAATTACCAGTTCAGTCTTTAGATCTTGAATTATAGTTGCTCCTTTGTTTAATTCTTCTGTTAGATAGGTCACTTTTTGTTCGGCAGCTTCTCGAAGACTCCTTTCTTCATCATATTTTGACTTTACATCTAATTAAGGATAGTTACACAAATGACATGACATTAACTCTAGGGAAGAACAGTTTTATAAAGTCTTGTATATTCCAGTATGTATCTATATATCACTCTAATTCACATTCCTTTGATAACCATAAACATATACAATAAAATTATACTTCTGATTACATTAAATGATAAACTATTTTTTTTTACTTTTTGAATTTTATTTTATTTATTTATACAGCAGGTTCTTATTAGTCATCAATTTTATACAAATCAGTGTATACATATCAATCCCAATCGCCCAATTCATCCCACCACCACCCCCAACCCCCGCCGCTTTCCCTGCTTGATGTCCATATGTTTGTTCTCTACATCTTTGTTTCAATTTCTGCCCTGCAAACCAGTTCATCTGTACCATTTTTCTAGGTTCCAAATATATGCATTAATATACGATATTTATTTTTCTCTTTCTCACTTACTTCACTCTATCTGACAGTCTCTAGATCCATCCACGTCTCAACAAATGACCCAATTTCGTTCCTTTTTATGGCTGAGTAATATTCCATTGTATATATGTACCAAAACTTCTTTATCCATTCGTCTGTCAATCGGCATTTAGGATGCTTCCATGACCTGGCTATTGTAAACAGTGCTGCAATGGACACTGGGATGCATGTGTCTTTTTGAATTGTGGTTTTCTCTGGGTATATGCCCAGTGGTGGGATTGCTGGGTCATATGGTAATTCTATTTTTACTTTTAAGGAACCTCCATACTGTTCTCCATAGTGGCTGTATCAGTTTACATTCCCATCAATAGTGCAGGAGGGTTCCCTTTTCTCCACACCATCTCCAGCATCGGTTATTTGTAGATTTTCTGATGATGCCCATTCTAACTGGTGTGAGGTGATACCTCATTGCAGTTTTGATTTGCATTTCTCTAATAATTAGTGATGTTGAGCAGCTTTTCATGTGCTTCTTGGCCATCTGCATGTCTTCTTTGGAGAAATGTCTATTTAGGTCTTCTGCCCATTTTTGGATTGGGTTGTTTGTTTAATATTAAGCTACATGAGCTTGTTTATATGCTTTGGAGATTAATCCTTTGTCCGTTGATTCGTTGGCAAATATTTTCTCCCATTCTGAGGGTTGTCTTTTCGTCTTGTTTATGGTTTCCTTTGCTGTACAGAAGCTTTGAAGTTTCATTAGGTCCCATTTGTTTATTTTTGTTTTTATTTCCATTACTCTAGGAGGTGGATCAAAAAGATCTTGCTGTGATTTATGTCAAAGAGTGTCCTTCCTATGTTTTCCTCTAAGAGTTTTATAGTGTGCAGTCTTACATTTAGGTCTCTAATCCATCTTGAGTTTATTTTTGTGTATGGTGTTAGGGAGTGTTCTAATTTCATTCTTTTACATGTAGCTGTCCAGTTTTCCCATCACCACTTGTTGAAGAGACTGTCTTTTCTCCATTGTATATACTTGCCTCCTTTGTCATATATTAGTTGACCATAGGTGCGTGGGTTTATCTCTGGACTTTCTATCTTGTCCCATTGATCTGTTTCTGTTCCAGTACCATATTGCCTTGATTACGGTACCTTTGCAGTATAGTCTGAAGTCAGGGAGCCTGATTCCTCCAGCTCCGTTTTTTTCCCTCAAGACTGCTTTGGCTATTCGGGGTCTTTTGTGTCTCCATACAAATTTTAAGATGATTTGTTCTAGTTAAGTAAAAAATGCCATTGGTAATTCAACAGGGATTGCTTTGAATCTGTAGATTGCTTTGGGTAGTATAGTCATTTTCACAATATTGATTCTTCCAATCCAAGTACATGGTATATCTCTCCATCTGCTGGTATCATCTTTATTTCATCAGTGTCTTATAGTTTTCTGCATACAGGTCTTTTGTCTCCCTAGGTAGGTTTATTCCTAGGTATTTTATTCTTTTTGCTGCAATGGTAAACAGGAGTGTTTCCTTAATTTCTCTTTCAGATCATCATTAGCATATAGGAATGCAAGAGATTTCTGTGCATTAATTTTGTACCTGCAACTTTACCAAATTCACCGATGAGCTCTATTACTTTTCTGCTGGCATCTTTAGGATTCTCTATGTATAGTATCATGTCATCTGCAAAGAGTGACAGTTTTACTTCTTCTTTTCCAATTTGTATTCATTTTATTTCTTTACTTCTCTGATTGCCGTGGCAATCTATTGCCACGGCAATATTGCCACTATTGAGTAATAGTGGTGAGCGTGGACGTCATTGTCTTGTTCCTGATCCTACAGGAAATGCTTTCAGTTTTTCACCATTGAGAGCAATGTTGGCTGTGGGTTTGTCATATATGGTTTTTATTATGTTGAGGTAGTTTCCCTCTATGCCCACTTTCTGGAGAGTTTTTATCATAAATGGTGTTGAATTTTGTCAAAAGCTTTTTCTGCATCTATTGAGATGATCATATGGTTTATATTCTTCAATTTGCTAATATGGGGTATCACATTGATTGATTTGCGTATACTGACGAATCCTTGCAGCCCTGGGATACATCCCACTGGATCATGGTGTATGATCCTTTTAATGTGTTGCTGGATTCTGTTTGCTAGTATTTTGTTGAGGATTTTTGCATCTATATTCATCAGTGATATTGGTATGTAACTTTTTTTTTAGTATTTTTGTCTGGTTTTGGTATCAGGGTGATAGTGGCCTCATAGAATGAGTTTGGGAGTGTTCCTTCCTCTGCAATTTTTTGGAAGAGTTTGAGAAAGATGAGTGTTAGCTCTTCTCTAAATGTCTGATAGAATTCACCTGTGAAGCCATCTGGTCCTGGACTTTTGTTGGAAGATTTTTAATCACAGTTTCAATTTCATTACTTGTGATTGGTCTATCCATATTTTCTATTTCTTCCTGGTACAGTCTTGGAAGGTTATACCTTTCTAAGAATTTGTGCATTTCTTCCAGGTTGTCCATTTTTTTGGCATAGAGTTGCTGTTAGTAGTCTCTTAGGATACTTTGTATTTCTGCAGTGTCTGTTGTAACTTCTCCTTTTTCATTTCTAATTTTATTGATTTGAATCTTCTCCCTCTTTTTCTTCATGAGTTATCAATTTTGTTTATCTTCTCAAAGTACCAGCTTTTAGTTTTATTGATCTTTGCTATTGTTTTGTTTCTATTTCATTTATTTCTGCTCTGATCTTTATGATTTTTTTCCTTCTGCTAACTTTGAGTTTTGTTTGTTCTTCTTTCTCTAGTTCCTTTAGGTGTAAGGTTAGATTGAGATTTTTCTTGTTTCTTGAGGTAGGCTTGTATTGCTATAAACTTCCCTCTTAGAATTGCTTTTGATGCAACCCATAGGTTTTGGATCATGGTGTTTTCATTGTCATTTGTCTCTAGGTATTTTTTGATTTCCTCTTTGATTTCTTCAGTGATCTCTTGGTTATTTAGTAACATAGTGTTTAGCCTCCATGTGTTTGTGTTTTTTATGTTTTTCTACTCTAATAGCGTTGTGGTCAGAAAAGATGCTTGATATGCTTTCAATTTTCTTAAATTTACTGAGGCTTGATTTGTGACCCAAGATGTGATCTATCCTGGAGAACGTTCTGTGCGCACTTGAGAAGAAAGTGTAATCTGCTGTTTTTGGATGGAATGTCCTATAAATATCAATTAAATCTATCTGGTCTATTGTGTCATTTAAAGCTTCTGTTTCCTTATTTATTTTCATTTTGGATGATCAGTCCATTGGTGTAAGTGAGGTGCTAAAATCCCCCACTATTACTGTGTTACTGTCGATTTCCTCTTTTACAGCTGTTAGCAGTTGCCTTATGTATTGAGCTGCTCTTATGTTGGGTGCATATATATTTATATTTGTTATATCTTCTTCTTGGATTGATACCTTGATCATTATGTAGTGTCCTTCCTTGTCTCTTGTATCATTTTTTATTTTAAAGTCTATTTTATCTGACATGAGTATTGCTACTCCAGCTTTCTTTTCATTTCCATTTGCATGGAATATCTTTTTCCATCCCCTCACTTTCAGTCTGTATGTGCCCCTAGGTCTGAAGTGGGTCTCTTGTAGACAGCATATAGATGGGTCTTCTTTTTGTATCCATTCAGCGAGCCTGTGTCTTTTGGTTGGAGCATTTAATCCATTCACGTTTAAGATAAGTAGCAATATGTATGTTCCTATTACCATTTTCTTAATTGTTATGGGTTTGTTTTTGTAGGTCCTTTTCTTCTCTTGTATTTCCCACTTAGAGAAGTTCCTTTAGCATTTGTTGTAGAGATGGTTTGGTGGTGCTGAATTCTCTTGCTTTTTCTTGTCTGTAAAGCTTTTTATTTCTCCATCGAAACTGAATGAGATCCTTGCCCGGTAGAGTAAACTTGGTTGTAGGTTCTTCCCTTTCATCACTTAAATTATATTATGCCACTCCCTTCTGGCTTGTAGAGTCTCTGCTGAGAAATCAGCTGTTAACCTTATGGGAGTTCCCTTGTATGTTATTTGTCATTTTTCCCTTTCGGCTTTCAATAATTTTTCTTTGTCTTTAATTTTTGCCAATTTGATTACTATGTGTCTCGGTGTGTTTCTCCTTGGGTTTACCCTGTATGGGACTTGCTGCGCTTCCTGGACTTGGGTGGCTATTTCCTTTCCCATGTTAGGTTAGTTTTCAACTATAATCTCTGCAAATATTTTCTCTGGTCCTTTCTCTCTCTCTTCCCCTTCTGGGACCCTTATAATGCAAATGTTGTTGTGTTTAATGTTGTACCAGAGGTCTCTTAGGCTGTCTTCATTTCTTTTCATTCTTTTTTCCTTATTCTGTTCTGCAGCAGTGAATTCCACCATTCTGTCTTCCAGGTCACTTATTCGTTTTTCTGCCTCAGTTATTCTGCTATTGATTCCTTCTAGTGTAGTTTTCATTTCAGTTATCATATTGTTCATCTCTGTTTGTTTGTTCTTTAATTCTTCTAGATCTTTGTTAAACATTTCTTGCATCTTCTTGATCTTTGCCTCCATTCTTTTTCAGAGGTCCTGGATCATCTTCACTATCATTATTCTGAATTCTTTTTCTGGAAGGTTGCCTATCTCCTCTTCATTTAGTTGTTTTTCTGGGGTTTTATCTTGTTCCTTCATCTGGTACATAGCCCTCTGCCTTTTCATCTTGTCTAACTTTCTGTGAATGTGGTTTTTGTTCCCCAGGCTGCATGACTGTAGTTCTTCTTGCTTCTGCTGTCTGCCCTCTGGTGCTAAATGATAAACTTTAAATGATCAAATGTCTTTGTCTACATAAATTCCACACAGCTAATTGCTAATTAGCATTTTATTGTATTTATATGTATTGTAATTGCTAATTAGCATTTTAATGTATACTTAATCACATACAATATATTACCTAAAAGCATGTATATGTAGTTAAAAAAATTATATGCGATTGTTAGCATAACCAAATGTTAAATCTGTACTATATTACTTAACTTCTTCAAAATGTTACTTGTTAATCTTTAAGCATACCCCAAAAGAAAATTCATCTTCTCTAAAATTCAAGAAGAATTTTAGAGAGAAAATCAGTCCTTTGAAAGGAGGAGGTGGGAGAACAAACAAAATAACTTATATAGCAACTCTATTATCATTAAATGCCAGTAATCACCACCACAATCTATAACAAATGCTTTATCACACTAAAATACAATGTTTATTTCTAGGATATACAATGGCAAAATTGTAATGAGACTGATATATTGGCTAAATAATTCTGATTTAATTTACCTGCAATTTCAGTGGCAAGTTGGGCTGCTTTCTGTTCAAATAAGTCTTTCATTTGCTTAATATTAAAATTTTCTGTTTGGGCTTCTTCTAACTGCTGTTCCAGAGACTGTAGTTCTACAAAAAAGTACAGTAATTATTCAAATACAATGTGAATTACATTTCCTAAATTGTTATTACTTATAATCACTGTAGAAGTTAAAGACAATCAACATGTGTCTACTAGCCAATTACTAGTAGAGTATCTTCACATTTTAAGAATTAAGCATAGGGCTTCCCTGGTTAAGAATCCGCCTGTCAATGAAGGGGACATGGGTTGGAGCCCTGGTCCAGGAAGATCCCACATGCCTCGGAGCAAGTAAGCCCGTGCTCCACAACTACTGAGCCTGCGCTCTAGAGCCCGCTAGCCACAACTACCGAGCCCACGTGCCACAAATACTGAAGCCTGCGCGCCTAGAGCCCCTGCTCCACAACAAGAGAAGCCACTGCGATGAGAAGCCCGCACACCGCAACAAAGAGTAGCCCCAGCTTGCCGCAACTAGAGAAAGCCGGCACGCAGCAACAAAGACCCAATGCAGCCAAAAATAAAATAAATGTATTAAAAAAAAAAGAGAATTAAGCATAGCCAATTCATTTAAGGCTCAAGTCATAGTTTACAAACATGTAAAACAAATGAAAGGAATATTTAGCAATCATACCCAAATAATTTATAAATATTTGTTTAAGGATTATTGTGACTTCACATTTCTCAGTTATTTTCCTATATCTGTCAACTGACCAAAAAGAAATATATCGTGCATAGCTGATGAAAAATGTAACAATGCGAAATGAAATTAGAACTGTTTTAAGAACAATCAAGGTCTTAAATAAAATAATCAATTAAAATATGCAGTCAACTCCTACTACTTCATTCTCATAAAGATAAGGGATTTCAGAGGGACATTAAATACAATAGCTAATCTCAAAATACAATTTTGATTATTCATTGAGCATTCCTCCAGTTAAAGTCCATTACCAAGATGCTAGTTTCATCATTTTTTTATTTCAAGAGAAAAAACTGCATCGCTCTTTAATACAGATCTAAATTTTCATTAACCACCATATTAATGTAATATTTCAGAAGTTTCTTTCTAACTTCAGAATATAATGAACTAAAACAGGACTAAGATTTCATTAACTGATTAAGTTACAAAGTTCACAGGTAATAGATACTCTCAGCCTAGAATATGACTGTTGTCTTCACTGTTTTAAAGCCATAAAGTATAATCACAAAATAAAATTCATGTAGCAAGCATCACAGAAAAAGAAAGAAGAAAGGATGAGAAAGAAGAAAAAGAAAAATGAAAAAATAACAGCTTCAAGTAAAGTTACCTGCTGATGAATCAGTCACTAATCCATCAGGTTTAGAGTCCTCAATGAAAACAAAAAACATAAACAAATACATTAAAAGGAAAAGACAATACTGTTACAATTGCCAATGTGAAAAAAATCTCTGAAATCCACATTCTGTCAGGTAAGTAGCAAGATTTTGATGAAAATCAAATCTTGGCCTGCTCACATTCTTCTAGATCTCTAAGGTATGACTAGGCAGTCTGGAATAATGATGTAACTGTAGCTCACTGATTCTAAGAATTATTTTATGTTAACATATATTAAATTTTTATGAGTCTTGCCAAGATGGCATCTTAAATTCCATAAATACAGTAATAAGTAACATAAACTATCACAATTATAAAAATAGATTCTAAAGCAAATACTTAAGTTAGCAGACAAGATTCAATCCTATAATAGTCAAAATTTTTCATAAGCTGAAATATGCCATGAAACTAACACTACTAAAAAATTGGCTTTAAAAACATAAATTTTTAATTCCAGATTATAAATTGTCTTTAAAGGAGCCAAAATAAAGAATGTATTCCATAAGGTTTAATTTATCCCATGCATTAGGAATAAAATAATATACCACCTAGTCATTATTCCCATATTCTAAAGAATTACATATACCTGAAAAAGTTTCATAAGGTATCTCATAGTACATCTGACTTTTTATTTTCCTATACATTGGATTTAGACATACTGATTGCTAATAATCATCAGTAATTAAAATACATTTTCCCCCAAAGGTAAATTTCTTATCAAGGCAATTGCACTGTGGGAATGTATTTAATTTATATTATAAATGTAAAATAGCTGTATCAAATATAGTAAACAATTTCCTCTGTGTTTTCAGGTGCGGAAAATAATACAGCTCATGTTTGAATGATTGTTAATGGCATCTATGTAAAACACACATAAGTGAACTATAAGTATTTTGGATTACTAAAAACCTCTTTAATGCGTCCTCAATTACAGAAGCTGAGCAGTAATAAGACTGATATCTTTTTTATCCATTTATTTGTTTTTTTCCTAGTCTAAATCACAATTTTTGGTGAAAAGACAAAAAGACCAACTGGGAGTCATAATGTGCTAAGATAATGTGCACAGGGATCACTAATTACTTTATAAAAGTATTAGAGCTATTGTTAAAGGGTGTCAGTTTTATTCTTATAAATGAAAACTATATATGTATTTGGTAAAATTCATTATTCTATGATTCTTTATGTAAGTTTAGTATAAAAGTCAAAATAATTTTAGTATAAAAATCATAATTGGTTAAGACATTGTTTAGAAAATACATTAAGCTATAAAGAACATATATATATATAAAGAATCTAAGATATCAAGTGAAATCCCTCAAAATAACCACTTTTGATACCACAATGATTTGCTTGTTCTTTTCCCTACATATTATTTTTATGTAAAGTTGTATAGTACGTATGTGCCTGTGTGTGTACAAAGACACAAATGTTTTTTAACATCATTAATACATCAGTTTTCCCAAGTTTTCAAACAATCTCCACTAACATAAACTGTAAGCAGCTACTAATGGTTCTGTCCTTATTAACAGACATTTTAGTGATTTCTAATTTGTCACAAACACAAATGCTTTGAAGAGCTTCACTACTGTTTGAACCTATATTTCTTAACCATGTAGGTATATTGTCAGAAAATAAGAATAATGTTTTAAACAATCCATAGGTAAATGATTCTTAATGGAGCACCTTTAAGGAGTTACATCTGACCTTCCCACATATTAGTTATATTGGTTTGCATTCATTAGTACTACAAAGGATATACATGTAGGCTAATACACAGAGAAACAAATTAGGAAGTTATTCATATCAGGCCACCTGTTTACAAAAAAGTATTATGCTTAATTTTCAACAATGAAAATAAACAACTAATAACACACTTCAAGTACTTAAAAGCAATTACTTGCTGCTGCAGCCCTTGAAATTTTTCTAATTCTTTCTTTAATTCTTCTGAGTACCATTTTTCCTCCTAAGAGAAGAAAACAGTTTTTAATTAGTAAATTGTAAAAGATTTTATTTATCTGAAACACTGAAAATAAACAAGTATAATCATTTTTAGTCTTACCTTAAGTGAAGCCTGTAGGTCTTGGACCTCTTGTCTGAGTAGTGTTATGTCATCTCTAAACATAAGTTGAAAAAAAAGGAATTAATAGTTAATGTTCTTTAACAAATCATGGCCAGTGACTGCATATTAGTATTCTAATTTTCTCAAGTCTTAAAAAAATACTATAGATTTTATGTATAGTGGCATACATATATATATAAAATCCTTGGGAAAATAATTTTATTCCTAAAGCACATTGTCTATAAAGGGAAGAACATTTTCTCATGGAAATGATAAAACTGACTGTCAAGAACCTGAGCCCATCATTTTGTTGTGAAGCTGAAACTAACATACCATTGTAAAGCAATTATACTCCAATAAAGATGTTAAAAAAAAAAAAAAAAAAAAAAAAAAGAACCTGAGCCCAAAGCAAAATATCTCCCATTAATTTACCAGCAATAAGCATCAATAGATTCCTATTGCAGTAGTGTAAAATCTAAACTCATTAACAAGGACTATAAAATCTGCACAATCTACTCCCTGCCTTACCACTCTCATCCTCATTACTTTAGCTCTAACAATTCTGGCTTCTTTCTGTTTCTTGAGTCTGAAATGCTCTTTCCTGTCAAAACTTCACATTCTGTTCACTTCACCTAATTCTCTGTCAGTCTGACAAAGAATGGTGAGCAGACACCTCAAGGACCTAATGCAGGAAAAAGATTCCATGAGAAAACACATTTAGGATTATTCTTGTGGATATGAGGAACATATCTTCCCCTGTTGGATTATAAATAGCAGAAAAAGGGACTCTCCTTCCTCCACGCCACTCCAATGGCTGCCATGGTAGAAGACACAAAACTGAACTGAGCTGATTGGGAATACTCAAGTTAACTGATTCTAGTACAAAGGGAACAGAACAGGATCAGTTCTAATGTTTCAGAAGACCAAGTCCACACCAGCACAAGCGTTATCAGAAAGTAAAAGATAATGGGACATACTGGTGCGAGAATTATTCTCTAGGATGGGAGTGGGGGTAGAGAACAAATAACAGAGTCAGCTTCATCTGTGAAACATGGTTAATAATAGAAAAAGAAGGAAATTGCCAACAAAGAAAAATGTGAAAGATGGAGAAATAAGTCCTCTACCTTTGGTAGCCATTCATATGTAAAGAATTACTTCATTATTCAACAGAACTTGTCTATGCCAGACTCTCAAGTTGTTCAGTTTAATGGGGCAAGTAAACATGGAAAGAAGAGTAACAGACCATCAGTTCTATGATAAAAATAAAAACAGAGACATAGGGACTTCCCTGGTAGTGCAATGGTTAAGAATCCACCTGCCAATGCAGGGAAGATGGGTTCGATCCCTGGTACGGGAAGATCCCACATGCTGTGGAGCAACTAAGCCCGTGCGCCACAACTACTGAGCCTGCGCTCTAGACCCCGTGAGCCACAACTACTGAGACTGCATGCCACAACTACTGAAGCCCATGTGCCTAGAGTCCGTGCTCCACAACAAGAGAAGCCACTGCAATGAGAAGCCCGCGCACCAAAACGAAGAGTAGCCTCTGCTCACTGAAACTAGAGAAAGCCCACATGCAGCAACGAAGACCCAATGCAGCCAAAAATAAAATAAATAAATTTATTTTTTAAAAAAAGAAAAAGAATACTAGTCTGGCAGCAACATGGAGAGTTAAGTAGAGAGGTACAATACATAGGGAGAGAGCCAACTATAAATACTGAAAAATATTTTTGAGTGAGAGATGATAAAGCCTAAAATAAGCCATAGCAGGGAAGATAAAAAAAGGTTATAAGAGGGGCTTCCCTGGTGGCGCAGTGGTTGAGAGTCCACCTGCCGATGCGGGGGACACAGGTTTGTGCCCCGGTCTGGGAGGATCCCACATACCGCGGAGCGGCTGGGCCTGTGAGCCATGGCCGCTGAGCCTGCGCGTCCGGAGCCTGTGCTCCGCAACGGGAGAGGCCACAACAGTGAAAGGCCCTGCGTACCGTAAAAAAAAAAAAAAAAAAAAAAAAAAGGGTTATAAGAGCTTTTAAGGAGATAGAATTAACTAAACTTTGTGACAGATCAAATAGGGGAGGGTAAGTGTGTAAAAATGAGCATATCCAATTTTCTGGCTTTAGTAACTTGGTGGAAAGATAATGTTGCCATTAACCAGAAGATGTAACAGTAGGTAAGGAAAAGGTTTAGAAGGAAATATAATGAACCATGTTTTCAAATGTCAACAGGGAGATGTTCCTTTGGAACATCTAAGAGAAGATACCTAGTAGGCAACTTGGGAGATAATTCTAGGTTGGAGATGTAGTTTAGGAGGAAGTCATGGATATGGATATTACCCCAAGTACATTATATAGAGGAAGGGAGTACATTAAACAGATCAAGAAAGAATTATCACAATGATGTGCTGTCTCAGAAGAGTAGAAGGAAAGAGAGCCAGAAGAACCAAATTGTGCAGAGATTGTAATAAATAGTCTACAAAGATGGCTGCCATCAAGTTCTTCCCTTCGTATACACAGAAGCCACTCCTCCACTGAAAGATAGAGCTTACTTCTTGGCCTCTTCAATCTGGCCCTCAGTTTCCTGAGCACTCCTGTAGCTACTATGACCAATAAAATATGGCAGAAGTGACACTCTGAAACTTTTGAAGCCAGGCCTTAAGATAACTGGCAGCTTCTGTTTCTTTCCTCTTGTAATGCTCTTTATTAGAACCCAACTGCTGGCCTGTAAGTCCAAGCAGCAGCATAGAGAGGCCTACATGAAGGAGAACTGAGTCCCCTGATATACAGCCCCAACTAAGCTGACAGCCAGCATCCAGCATCATCTCCCAGCCGTGAATGTGAGGTCATTTTGGACCTTCTGGCCTTCCCAGCACTCAACTCTACATAACTTAAAGCAGAACCATCCAGTCAAATCAAAGAATCATGAGAAGTAATACAGAGTTACAGTTTTAAACCACTAGGTTTGGAGTGGACTATTACACAGTTATAGATAACCAAAACAGAGGTCAAGTAAAATAAAAACTGAAAATAATCCAGGTTTTTTTTTACCGTTGACCTTGGAAGAAGTATTTTCAGTAGAATCGTAGGGCAAAAACCAGGTTTTAGTGAGCTAAACATTGGATGAAAAGTTAAGAAGCAAGTACACAGGTAGACTATGGATCTTTTTATGTTGAAAGTTCATGTATTCGGCACTAATTCACAGCTGAGAAAGCAACTCTGTTAAACTGACACTAAATATATAAACATTTATATATAAGTATATATTTTATATCTATCTCCTAACAAATGACAAAAGAACAGTACCCAAAATTATTGACTCATACATTAAAATCCTAAAGAGCACTAATAGTCATGTAAAAGGGAAGATTCATATTTCCCAAAAGCTCTGGTTTTCCCACATATTTTAATAAATTAAAACAACCATATTTTATAGTTCTACACATCTATCAACCAAAATGTGGTCATAATACTTTTCCTTAATGTGCTGTCCTTTATGCTATAGCATATTAACCAACTAAGAGGCTTTTTTTTTTAAAGAAAAACATGAAAAACAATTTTTTATAAGTAGAATAAAATCAAGTTTTCTTCCTTAGTGGGAATATAAGACAAGAGTCCTTACCAGTAGAAGAAGAAAAGCAAAGTCATACTGTTGAATGCTGTTCTAATTAATTATATTTTAGTTTAATTCTTAAAATGGTCAGGCAAAATTGTCAAGAAGTAGAATGTGTTATGTGTGCTTGCTGTTATACTGGTGATTACAAAAAAATGTTTTTTTAATAATTATTCAATTTAATTCTTTGCTAAA
This sequence comes from Aethalodelphis obliquidens, assembly GCF_003676395.1. Classification (NCBI taxonomy): domain Eukaryota; kingdom Metazoa; phylum Chordata; class Mammalia; order Artiodactyla; family Delphinidae; genus Aethalodelphis; species Aethalodelphis obliquidens. The sequence goes on from NW_020837952.1 coordinate 37,512,431, forward strand.
TTCATTATTTTAACAACTTACTGTAAAATCTTCTAAACAAAGCATATCATTCTTTATTAAGCAGAATTGCTAAATAAAATTTAACCTTTTAAAAAATCACAATCTTTATTAAAAATATAAACCAGTGAACCATATTGTAGATGCTGGTATAGATAGTTTTTGGTCAAGGATAGGATTGGTTATAACAATAAAAGATGAAGGCTATGCTAAAAGAAAATAGATTTAAATTAAATAATATGAAAACACTACTCTTTTCGAAAACTAAGTATTCATGATAAAACAATGATATCACATGCACTCACTACATTACACTTCAAAACTATTATACTGTACCGCTTCAGAGCCAGAGCTTCTCCTCCATGACTCGAATCATTACCAGCATCGTGGACTGCCTCATAGTGTTTGAAAAGTTCATCAGCGGATCCAAGAGATTTCATACACTGCGGACATATGAAACCCTACAGAAAAAGGTTTCAAAATAGTATTTAGTATTGCAAAATAACCATTTGTATGTTATTAAATACAGTCATATGTATTATTCATACCAACAGGTAAATTGTAATTTACAGTGTTAAGCCCAAATTCTGGTACTGTGCAAAGGTACATCACTGCCTATCCTGGTTGCAGTTTACAAAATGTTTTTTAAAACCCTTACAACCATCTTTTAGGTTGAATAAATTAATGGCTAGAGTATAGAATTCTAATCTGAGAAGTTAGTTCTAATCTAGAAGTCTAGTTGAGAAGACTTGCCATCATATCCTCCATCTCTCTAGATATCTCCCTCAGTAAAACAATATCTGCTCCAATCTACTGCACAGGAATAACCAAAATATTAAGAACATGAAGCACTCTGATCATTGAGAAAAAAGGTAATATAAATAACTCATAATTACCACAGAGTATCTACAATGGTTGAGAAGTATTTTCATCAATAAATTCCTTGCTAACTTAAGATTAACACTATAAAAGCTTAAAATTAATATATAGTCCCATAAAATATTAAAAACTTATAAATAATCCCAGAATTATTATATAGTTATGGCATACAAGGTCCTGCAGGTATAGTTCCCCAATGACCTAACCAATCTGATCTCTGGACATTCCTTACTCTATATAACATGCTTCAACTATACTGAAGCACCTATGTTTCCCTGAACACACCACAGTATCTCACATTTTTACGCCTTTGCATATATTGCTTTTTTCCTCCAGCATTCTCATCATCAGTTTGTCAAGTTTCTACATCCACTATAATGCACAACACAATGAAGCTTTTAATCTACGTTTCCCTAATGGCTAGTGCAGTATTTTGAACATACCATATACTTTCTACAGAGTGTACTTATTTAATGAAATATGAATGAACCTGGCGGGCAGAATTTGGCAAAAAAACAGAAGAGCTTTAACAGCTTGCAGATTATAAAACCTTCCAAAGGATAGACTGAGCTAAGTAATAAGTACTCCGGACACATAAAAACTAAGAATAAACAAATAACTTCTGCTCCTTTGTTGGGTGCTATACAAATAACATACCTTCACATCATTTATGCACATCATATGGCAGAATCAAGGCTCAATGAACATAACATTACCAGACAATGGTATAACAGAAGTATTGATATATATAAAGAACTACAGGAACACAAGAGGAATATCCAAATCTGCCTGCAGCAGCAGTTAATGCTTTCCAAAAACTAAACACACACACACACACACACACACAAACACACATACACATTATGTATGTGTGTATATACATATATGTAGAAATATGTCTATATGAGACACTGGAATTAGGTACTGAATAGGAATTTACTTGTCAGAAATAAAGGCATTCTAAGCACATGGAGGAGCATGAACAAAGATATAGGAAAAGGTATGAAACACAGTCATGCTGCATTTGGGAAACAGAGGCATGTTCTGATCACAGAGCCAGAGTGAAGGGCAGGGGCACTACAGGTGAATGAATGCAATGATGTCTTATGAAACTCCTAAAGTAAGCAAAGACAGTAGTACTGAGGATGCGCCTTTGGACATCAGAATAATGCCATTAGGATCCAGATATGTGATGCTCAGCACTGTCTTCTGAATGAATGAATGCCCCCAGCCTGTGTTTTAATCTACTTGGTATTATCTTTTTTCAAAGCCATCTATTATCTACCATCATATTTCATAATGGCTCTATATTAAGCTCTATTTGGTATTCTTATAACTTCTGCCCAGTAACTGCTGTACCACACTAGTTAACATGCTTTTAGTGCAACAGCACATAAACCCCTATAATATTTAGCTTGTCATTTCTCTTTCGTGTCTCAGCTTCTGCTAGTAACTAGAAGGCAAATTACAGTGTTCCTCAGGAAATCCACATCCCAATTATGCTATTTAATCTTCAAAACTTTGGCTTTTTGACCACTGTCTTTACTTCCAGGTTTTGGCTCAAGATACCCAAGGACGCCAAAAAGCTAATGATCCCATTAGGGTATGCCATACTTTCTTAAAGCTTCTAAACATCACCAGGTTAATACTCCAGAAAGAACTGATTCATCCCTAAAGAGAAATTTTAGAAATTCAGTAATACATATTTAGAAATATTCTACCTAAGTAAATTTTCCATGTGATTAGAGCTTGCATGTTTAAATAAAACTTCAATTTTGGGACATTTCTGATGAAAATAATTCTAAAATACATATATGTACTTCCTCACCTACTTAAAAAGATGATATTAAACCTTTGCTTAATGTCCTAGAAGCATAAATATTAATCACTGAATGGGTGTCTTCCACTCTATTAATTCTGGCAAGTCTCTAATTCCTGTACCCACATTCTATAGTTTTTCTTACACCCTGTTTTGTCTTTCAACAATCATTTCTAAAAATTATTCCTATGCTATTTCTAGCAGCACTTGCCTGATATGGATAGGAAAGACAGATTAAGGGAAAAAAAGTTTATTAAACCACATCACTCATTTAAAATAAAAGTAAAGGGACTTCCCTGGTGGTCCAGTGGTTAAGAATCCACCTTCCAATGCAGGGGATGCGGTTCGATCCCTGGGCAGGGAACACATGCCATGGAGCAACTAAGCCCGCATGCCACAACTACAGAGCTCATGGGCTCTGGAGCCTGCGCGCCACAACTACTGAGCGTGCACGCTGCAGCGAAAGATCCCGCATGCCACGTGCCGCAACTAAGACCCAACGCGGCCAAAAATAAAAATAAATATTTTTTTAAAAAAAAAGTAAAATAAGCTCAGAATGAATATCTGAGGGATGTCCCATGAATAGAGTACATGACCTTTAGTTCATGGGCTTTGTGATACTAATTCTGGATATTAAGAGACTCCTCTATTTTTTCTAAACTATCTTCAAGGGAATTAAGGTTGCTAGATAGATAACTTACAAACAGTAAAACAGCAAAAAATAATACACCAAAATAGCCAGCTACATATTATTTCCCTTAATCATTCCAAATATCTCACCTTCTCTCTCTCTCTCTCTCTCTCTCTCTCTCTCTCTCTCTCTCTCACACACACACACATACACACACACACACACACACACATAGTGCTGACTTAAGATTAAATTCCTTACTGTTAGTTTTCAGTTATCTGTAATCCTTTCTCAGATCCACCATAGCTAAGAACTCAGGTTAACTTGATACTTATGATATCCTATTGTACCAAGTGTCCTTTCAGTTAAAAGGAAAGTTCTTATTTAAGTGACAGGTAGGTAAGATAGTCACTTTTGATTTTGGCTAACCCATAAAGAAAAGTTGACCCATATGTTCTGTAAGAAAAACAACTGGTAAAATGCTAAGCAGAGTTCCAAGAATCTTTTATGCCTCTATCTTTGCTCACACTGCCTCCGTAGTTTAACTGGTTTCCTATTTGCACTCATTTCCCCACCACCCTAGAGAATGTCTGGTTTAATTGTTCCCCTCTTCAAGTTCTTCTGCAGTTCCCCTCAAGCTGAATCAGACATTGTACTCTTTTTGCAAATATCTATCAGAAAAACTTCCTGGCATAGAGACCATATCTTATTTACCTTTTTATTTCCTGTACCTACCAAAATACCTGGCACATAAGAGGTACTCTATTAATGTTAAATAAGTGAAAGTTTGGTCAGATCGTTTTCTTATACATCATTAACTCATAGGAAAGAGTAAGTCTGATTTTTTTGTCTTTCATGGTAAAAGAAGTTTCATTCTTTTAAAAGATTTGTAAAAGAATTTTTTAAAAAGCTATGTCTCCCTTTGTTTTTAGAATACTGTAGTAGTTTTCCAAGAAAGGAGATATATCATCTGAGAAATTTTTTCCAGATTAAAAATGGGCAACACTTCCCCTCACTCGCTCCCACTCCCAGCCTTCTGTATACACCAGCCTCACACACTACAGAGAACATTTGGGTGACCCATGATTAATAACAGGTGTATATCATTCTGTCACTTCCAACAGGTCTGGGGAATCAAAACAAAGACTGAAACAGTCGTAGATCCAGATTCTAATGCTGTATATTTTTCCAAATAAAGACAGCAACAGTTGACATGCAAAGTCCTCTTTCTATGTAAGAGTAAAGCATCTTAACCTAAAGCATTTTAAAACATTCATTAATAAAACATTAACTACATAATAAAGATATAACTTACAAATGTTGAAATAAAAAACATTCACTTTATATTTCAAATTTCATGGCAAATTTTATGCAAAAATATAAACTTAAACTTTTACATATGTTTACAGATTCACAAAAAGACTGCTGCAAACAGTAAGAACAGCCAACTTCCCAAGAGCCTCTTTTCCTTATTAAACCTTCTTAGAGCATGCATAATTAAAGCAATCCACATTCCCTTATAGCAGAAAAAGTTAAGCAACACTGAGGCAAGGAAAAACAAAGCTATTTTGAGCAACCCAAAACCAAGCTGCTAAAACAAAATATTCAGGACCCACAGTAACACTGGAGTCATTAAGAAGAAGTTCCTGTCCTCTTGTCTCATTTTCAGCGTGCACTTTCTGGTAATGCTCCGACAAATCAATAGCAGTTATACATCTTTTCATACATAATGGGCAGATGAAACCCTGTGAAATAACAACTTTTAGGAGGATATATACAAAAAGTTATTTATGAAACAAAATAGAAACAATGAAAATAGACATAACAGGAAAATAATAGTATATTTCTTTTTAGTATATGGAAGGGAAATTTTCAAGTAGTAACTGTACAAAAGGTGAAAGACCTATCCAAATTAGGACTCTGAAATTAGTTTCCATCCTTATGCTATAGATTCCCATTGGTCAATTTTATTGAGTAACCAGTTGCTTTAGTTGGAATATTACTATTCTTTTTGTTTATGATAATTTGTCCTTACTCATCTAAGAGCTAGTATTGGCAAGGTAGCTTTTATTTTAGATCAAGAAATGACTGGCAGTTTTAACAAATACTTTTATGTAGATGATGTTCTCAACAAAAAAGTTGTTATAATGAAAGCAATTTTTAGTCTTCACCATATTCCACTAGCCTAAGATCCCATTCTTGCCCATACCCATAATTCCCAGTAGGTTACCCTTCCTTCTAATTTTATGAGCCAAATAAAATCATTTTAAAACAATCTCCCAAATTCCCCATACCTAACAATATATGTATTTTAAAATGTGGGCTGTTACACTGATCTATGGTTTGGGGTTTTGTCAGATAGGAACAGTAAAAGGATAAGAGAATAAAGGAGTTCAGAGTATCAGGGAGAAAGTAAATTAAATGAAGACAGTGGTGAAGGACAATAGGTTACAAAGGTTATAACGTCATGAGTTTTGGTGTCAGAAATAGATGTGGGTTTGAGTCTCAACCAATACTGACTATATGACTTTAAAAAATTCACTTTGCCCTGCTAAATGTCAGTTTCCTCATCTATAAAATGGGACTAATATTAGCACCTATTTGTCTAGAGTTATTGTGCAGTGTATAAAATGCTTAGTACAGTGCCTGAGATATTATAAGTGCTCAACAAATATTAACTGTCATTAGATGTATGGTTAGAGAGTAAAGGAAACGAAGCGAAGAAAGGTTGACAGACTAGAAGAAAAAATAAAAATTAAAAATCTAAAATAATCAGCAAGGCCAAAGAAGGTAAGTAGTGAGACTATGAAAGTTTTTGAGAGGATAATCAGTTGAGGTAAGGAACGCAGAGGTATGATTTTAACATGTCAGGTAAAATTATTCTGCCTGATAAGAAGATGGAAGGTACTGCCATGGGCTTGAGTAATTAGAAAAGAAAAGTAATAAAGATCATTGGCACTGATAACATTAAGAACTGGGAGGCTAAGATGTTCCTTGAGTTCCTTGATGTACGTTAGGATCATAGCAAGGAAGGGGAAGACTACAAACAAGGTTCCAAAGTAAGAGGCAAGACAGGGTAGCAATTAAGAGCTAGTCTTGGGCTTGAATCCTGGATCCACACCACTCTTAGTAGCTTATATTACCTTCAATTTCCTCATCTGTTAAATGAGGTAACAGTAACACCTACTCCATATGGGGGAGGGGGTCTCGTGAGAATTAAATAATACATACTAAGTCCTTATCACAGCATCTGATACAAAGAAAACATTCAATAAATGTTAGCTATCATTAATATCATTAATATCATTGTTCCTCTTGTTAACAACCCTTTAAGGAGATTAGCCAGGGGATGAAAGTGAGGAACATGAATTCACTTATTTTTTCTTTTTACTGATGAAAGGGTTGTCTTCCAGGCAATCACAGGCCCAAATACTAAAACTACAGAATAATAGGGCTTCCCTGGTGGCGCAGTGGTTGAGAGTCCGCCTGCCGATGCAGGGGACACGGGTTTGTGCCCCTGTCTGGGAAGATCCCACATGCCGCGGAGCGGCTGGGCCCGTGAGCCATGGCCGCTGAGCCTGCGTGTCCGGAGCCTGTGCTCCGCAACGGGAGAGGCCACAACAGTGAGAGCCCACGTACTGCAAAAAAAAAAAAAAAACTACAGAATAATATTTTTTTTTTAACGTACTGTTGCATTGTTTTTTACCACAATATCTTTATGCTGCCTGCCTCTTTACTCATTTCTTCACTTTAAGTTTCCACATATCATCATTCAGTCATACGTTCAAAAAGTATTGGGACTTCCCCGCTGGTCCAGTCGGTAAGACTCCGTGCTCCCAATGCAGGGGGCCCAAGTTCAATCCCTGGTCAGGGAACTAGATCCCGCACGTATGCCACAACTAAGAAGTCCGCATACTGCAACTAAAGATGGAAGGGAGGGAGGGAGGGAGGGAGGGAGGAAGGAAGGAAGGAAGGAAGGAAGGAATAATTTTTTTAAAAAGTATTTACTGAGTGTGATTACTATGTCATTATGCTATGTTGTTGAGAATGCAATGGTAAAATAAAGCAAAGACCCCATCCTCAATAAGCTTGCATGCTTCTTGAAAGAGCTATAAAAGAAAATACCCCACTAATCAGAAAATCCTACTAGAACTACCTTCAAAATGTGTTTAGAACCTCAGGGCCTCCACAACTGCCCTGATCCAAGCCACCCTCATGGTGTACATGGATCACTGTAAAAGCCTTCTAACAGTCTCTCTGCTTCTATCCTTACCCCATTAACAGCTTTATTTTGCACACAGCAGCTAGAGTGATCCTACAAAAATATAGATAAATTTTGTCCTTTCCCTGATCCAAACTCTCCAATGACTTCCTATCTCACCAAGAGTAAAACACTAAAGTCTGTGCAAAAGCCTATAAGGCCCTACATGAAGTGGGCCTGATTACCTCAATAACCTAATGGCCCCCCATTCACTGTGCTGGAGCCACACTAGCCTCCTGGATGCTTTTTCAATATGCCAGGCATGCTCCCACCTCAGAGACTTGTTCCACATGCCTGCAACATGCTTGCTCCAGAAATCAACATGATTTCTCACTTCATTCAGTTCTTTCTGAGTTACCCCCTGCTCAGAGGCAACTTCAGTAGTTGTGGCATGTGAGCCCACATGCCACAACTACTGAAGCCCGCATGCCTAGAGCCTGCGCTCAAGAGAAGCCACTGCAATGAGAAGCCCCCGCACCACAACTAGAGAAAGTCCGCGTGCAGCAACAAAGACCCAACACAGCCAAAAATAAAATAAATTAAATAAATAAATTAAAAATAAATGTCACCAGCATAAAGATTTTTTACTATTTCACTCAGTGCCATACCTCCAGCATCCAGAACAGTGTCTGGTGACAATAAATATTTGATAGATAAATGAATCTCAGACTAATAATCATTACCAAAAGGATAGGGAATTCTTTTCCACAGAAGCATGTGGAAGAAGCATCTATCCAACATGTGAGTCAGGAAAGTTTATTGGAAAAATTATCTGTGATGAGACTTGAAGGATAATCAGATGTTAACCAAGAAAAAAGATATAGCAAAACTAGGTAAGGCACAGAGATCAGCATATACAAAAGTTCAAAGGTAAGAAAAAACTTGGCACACCTTAAAATCAGTTCATTATGCCTGGATCAAAGAACATAAAAAAATATAACCACATATATAAAGTCAATTGATTTCTCACAAAAGTGAAAATTTAATTCATTGGGAAAAGGTAATATTTTCAGCAAATGGTACTGCAACAAGCATATGGAAAAATGTTTCCATATTCACATGGAAAAAATGAACGTCAACTGCTATCTCATACCATATACAATAATTTAAAATAAATCATACAGTTAAATGTACATGCTAAAATGATTTTTTAAATTTTTTTAATCCTTCCATCTTTTTTTTAAATTGAAGTATAGTGGATGTACAATATATGTAAGTTACAGTTTACAATATAGTGATTCACAATTTTTAAAGGTTACATTCCATTTATAGTTATTATAAAATATTGGCTATGTTCTCTGTGTTGTACAATATATGCTTGTAGCTTGATTTTTTTGTTTTTTTTTTAATGAGAAGCAAGCATAGGAGGAAGTTTTGCAACCTTGGGGTAGGCAAAAAACTTTGTAGTACCCAAAAAGCAAAAATCATAAAAGAAAAGGCTGACAAACTGTACTTCACCAAAATTTAAAACTTCTTCTCTTTGAAAGACAACATTAACAAAATGAAAAATAAGCCACAGACTGAGAAAAAATATACACATCACATATTTCTGATTGTGGTGTAAGGGCTAAAATTAAGGCCCAATACTTTGTGTTGCCTTAACAACTGGTGAAACTGGGAGGGCTTCAAATGGCCTAACTGCAAGTTCCCCTCCCCACTCTGCTCTCACAGATAAGGAGTTCTAGCCAAACAGCCCTCCTCTTCACAGGCAGCAAGCACAGGGCCTGCTTATCCCTGAGAAGGTTCTCTGCCGGCCCCTGGAATTATTCAAGCAAGCCAATCACATCTCCTTTAGAAACCAGGGGGCACCTTACTTTCCTGATACTACAATGCCTGCCTCTGAACAATCCCTGGTTGTTCATTTTGTTCCCAAGTGCAATCCTCATGCGGCCCTGCATGGCACACCGTGTCCTCCATCTCTGGGCTGTGAGTATATGTGACTAATAAACTGCTGTTGATCTCATTTGTCTCATTTGTCTAATTATGTGTTTAGCTATTCCCATAAGCCTAGGACAGGAATCCTTCCCTCACTAATCAGATGAATAGGAGGCAATCAAAACATTGACAAAGGATAAAGAACTCTTATAATTCCTTAATATAAAGATAAATACTCTAATTTTCAAAATGGTTGGATTTCCAGTTCCAGACAAAATGGAACAGATATACTTCTCTGTTCTTCCTGCTAAGTACAGCTGAAATCCAGAAACAAATCCATAAAACAAAACAAAAAGAAAACTCTGAAAGGTAAAGAGAAGAAGGCAGACCAGATGAGGATCTCAGGAGCCAAGGACTGAGAGAGTGGTGAGTACTCTGGGTTTTCTTTTCGTCTCATATATTCTGGACTGGCTGCTGGAGAAGCCAGCTACCTGGAAACTTCAGTGGACACCTACCAAAAAAGCTCCAAGAAAAGTCTGCTCTCCCTAGCCAAATGACTAGGAAAATGAAGACCTGATTTGGTAATATGCTGGTCATTAGTGCGTTTCAGTGGGTACTAAGGATGGAAGCCAGATTAGAAATGGATAGAGTGAACAAAGAATTTGCTTCTGCAATGCAATATACTAAATAGTCTGCACAACTGTCCTGATGAGAACAAATGATATGATATCACTTATTACATTATGTATTATACAGATTATATATTTGTTACAGACTGAATGTCTATGTACCCTCAAAATTCATATGTTGAAATCTTAACCTCCAATGTGATGGGGCCTTTGGGAGATGATTAAGTCATGAGGGTGGAGCCCTAATGAATGGGATTGGTACCTTTATATAATAAAAGAGACCCCAGAGAGCTCTCTTGCCCCTTCTGCCATGTGAGGACAGCCATCTACAAACCAGAAAGGAAGCCCCCACCAGACACAGAATCTGCCAAATCCTTGATGTTGAACATCCCAGCCTCCAGAACTGTGAGAAATAAATGTTTGCTGTTTAAGCCTCTCAGTGCTTTTGTTATAATAGCCTATAACTGACTAAAATACTATTATATATATTATTATACATAATATATAAAATATGATATAAATGAGCACTAAAGCAAGGTACTGCTTTATTTCTGACCATTTTTTTTAAATCCTGGAGACCATGATATTTCAAATTCCCATTTGGATGGATGCTAAGGGCACAATGTTAAAACCTAGAATTTGTTCAAAGTGGGAAGCCAACATCAGGGTAAAAGGGAAGATTAAGCGAGAAAAAGAGAAATTGAGAGAGGTGGGGAGACATATCAACTGAGACCTTAACAAGTCAATACCTTAACACTGGGCATATGGAAAAAACAATACCCCCTGAGAATTCATAATCACCAATAGCCCTCAATTAGGTTAGAAATTTACACTAGCGGGTAATGTGCAAAATTTCAAGTACCGAACTTAATTTAAGGGAGTCCCAGGTTAATGGCACCTCTAGAGCAGTATTTGTATGCTGAAGGGAATAATCTGTGGCATAGGTAAAAACCAAAGTTGCATGCGGAGAGATGATAAGATGAGAATGGAAGAGAGAATGGAATCCAGAGCACAAGGGAAAGGACTGAAATCTGATAGGAAAAGAGACCTGTCTTCCGTGTACTAAAGTAATAAAGAGAATACAGGTGCAAGTATAGTTTTAGGGGCAAAATGAGAACATTCATCTTTTCTCAATGGTATAGAAGGTGACGGTGAGAAGGCGGGACTAAGGTAAGACACATGGAAGGTTTGAGGACAAAGCAGAGAGTACAACTATCACAGAGAGTAGAAAAGGGAGCCTAATAAGAAAATATAGCAGGATTATCAGGCACTGCTCATTTACCCACTGGAGATTTTTTTTGTTGTTTTTGGTCTAAATGAGGTCAACAATTAATACTAAATTCCTCTCCAGGGTTACAACCTAGTTCTCTGAGCTCATCATATCATAAATACCGTTTGGAATGTTTTCCTTAAAGATATTTCCTTAAACTTGCTCTTAATAAAGTTCAACTGATACTGTTCTTCTCACTCTCACAGTCTTGTTCGATCTTGTTATGGTTAACATACATATACGTGAAGACAGATGGTCAAAAAGAGACAAAACAGAGAAATGAATGGATAGAGAAATACCCAGAAACATACACATAATAGACTCACCAACCAAGAGATGGGAAAGAATAGGGAAAAGGGGACTGGGTAGGTGGTACAGCTGGGCCGAGAAAGGGGCAATTGACAAAAAGTGTCAGAGCAGAAATGTGAGTGTGTTGATCTCTTAGGGGCAGCGTTATGGGTGGTTTTTATGTTCTCTTACCTTATCTCCTTTTTCTATAATGAGTATATATTATTTGTTAAAAATAATGATAGTAATGTAGCAACTTCTAAGGCTGACCTCAAAAAATTTGAGTTATTTCTTTTTTAGACTTATTTACTTTCTCCATTAATTTTTAATAAGCTATCAAACATAGAAGTTCTTACAAAGTCATAAATGAAGACAACAAATAATGTATAAATGTTATAGTTCATCTAATTCTTCATTAGCTTAGTCGTTCATGGCAGTACAAACACATAAGTAGATACTAATTAACTGGTAATTCTTTACAAACAGATTTTTAAATCTTCATTAAGTTGAGATGATTTTAACATTAAAGATAAATTGTCAACATTATTTTTCAGTCTTAATATACACTTTCACAGTCTCACAACTAAGCACTATTATCTATCTACAAGTGAGATTCAAAAATTGCATTCCAATTTGTAAGAAAGATTTATGAGACCTTTCCCTACAAAAGTTAAAATTATCAATTGTTACTCCATATATTTGTGATTTTTCCTTAAATAAAACAATATTTATTGCCAAATTATTATTTTCATACCTCTGAAGAGCTTTCATTATTGACATCCACTGTGTTTATAGGAGCTGATGATGAATCTAAATCAGAACCTTGAGAGCCAACTCTCCCAGGAGTCTGAAACACAAGCAGAAAGGGGGAAAAAAAAGTAAATATCAACAATATATTCATAAACTATTTAATAACCTAAACAGTAATCAGGGCTAGCCTTACACATAAAGGTAGATGTCCTCTCAAACAGCACTAGAAGCTATCCTTTATTAAAGACTGACTGGACCTAATACTGTATCAAGATCTCTATCTGCCTTCTCTCAGCTTTAGTCTTTTTAAAGTAATAAAAAGTTTACTTTTATATATAGTGCTTTATCATCTTCACCTCACTTTTACAGAATATCTTATTTAATCATAAAGACATTTCTGAGAGAGACAGGTAAAATGTTATATCCATAGATGAGAAAACAAATTCAAAGCAGCTAAGGGACTTCTCAAGATTCTACTGTTAACAAAAATCAGAAAGAAGCAGAACTAAAATGCTGAAATTTTAATTCCTCTTGCATTGCTCCCCACTACATCAAGTGAACTACAATGATTTGAGGGGAGCTAAAAAGATCAACACAGGCCACATTATCTAGTCACCCATCCATCTACTACCCATGCCAACCATTACCAATCTGTTTCCAATACTTAATATTCCACCATCAAATATACAGTTTGGAGGGTTAAAGGCCTTTTTTTTCCCTCTCCTGCAACATTTATCATCTAACATTATTCATTATACTTAGGTATGACATTAAAGGAACTGGAAATCTAGTAAAATATTGACTAAAAGACAGATTCAGAGCACAAGAACTGACTCAATAATCCTTACCAAAAACATTTATAGTGCACACTATCATTATTCCCACGTTATACAAGAGAGAATAAAGGTGTAGAAATTAAGTTACTTGCCCGAAGTCACATGGCTAATAAGTGGAAGAAAGGATTTTAACTTCAGCAGTCTGATTCTTAATCACTAACTCATACTGCTTGACATCTCCACTGAGATATACCTCAAGCACCCAAGATTGAGAACAAATCGCTAAACATCTGTCTCAAAACATGAACACCCTGTACATCACTTACATATTCAACATAAATGCCAAAGAAGGATGAACTGATACTACTTCAAAATTAATCAATTAAAATAAGGATTATAAAAACTGCATAGAAAAAATGAAATAACATGCATATACTATGATTATAATTATGTATAAAAACTAATTATATAAGAAAAGAGATTCAAAGGAAATATCCCAAAATGCAAACAATAATTTCTTTACCAAGAAGCAATTATGGGTTTTTTGGTCTTTAGTTTCTCAGTTTTCGTTTTTGCTACATTTTTTTCAGAATTTTAGATTCATAGTTAAATTACTTTTACATTGAGAAATTTTTGATATTAAAAATAATCAGAGTTGTCCAAATTGAATGATCTATGTTCCTATCATATTTTCGCAAAACATAACTCTCTCTTTCTAAACTTATCCAGAGTATGTCTTTATTGTGTTTACTTGACATCCACAACATTCTCATGTTTGAACTATTACATCAGCTACCCTCCTCCAAAAAAACAAAGCAAAATTCTTTCTCAAAATGATATACTTGAGACATGAATTTGTCTCAAGCCTGCTATCTGAATTTGATGATATACTCATGCATGTGACAAAAAAGTAACTAAATAGTAAAAAAAATTAAAGAGCATTTTAATTATATACTTAATATAAATAACTGTATAAAACTAGAAATTCATTTTTGACTCATCAACATTTCAGAGCTTCACATCATAATGGTTTTTAAAACTACTGACCCCATCCCCAAAAGCACTGCAAACAAAAGCTGTACCTCCCAAGAACTACTTTCCCCATTCTGTATCCTAAGTTTTTCCAGAGTCCAGGTGGCTTCTCACCTGAGATTTACCTTGCCTGAGAACAAGCAATTCACAGAAATATCTACATAATCCTATTATCATCACCAAAAATACCCTTCCTTAAATTTGCCTAAAATAATCCTAGTAAACAGACCTAAGTAAGCCCAAGAGGCACGGGGAAAAAAGAAGAAACAATAAAATCATCATGAGATGCCTTTGATGTGCATATTTTACACATATTCCCTCAGATTGTTGCTAAATTGTCTAAGAACTTCTTTTTCTATTATTAGGCTGCCAAAATCCTATCACTTCAATGAGAAGTGCAATTACAGTAACAATGACCCTGAGGAAACAATATAAAGCATTCTAACATTTACACTTATAAAAAGTTTTACTTTGTAAATACAATGGGATAAGAATAACTTGTGCTAAAAACTTAAAATGATAGGGGATAAATATCTTCCAAATTGTGCTTTTTAGGAAAATTATTACATAATTTAGATATCTTTTACAGTGACTAAAAGGTACAAAACACATTCATTTTGTTTATGGTTTCTTCAATAGATATTTATCCATCTCCCATGAAGTACCTAACATTCTATAAAGCTCTGCATGCCAGACGGAGGACACTGAGTATGAGGACAATGTAAGAGAAACAAGGAGCAAGCCTTCAGGTAGACTATACAACTTGGCTGGTGAAACCAAGCTAATGTGTAAAAAAAGAGATCAGAAACAATTTGAAAAAAATTAAATGCTAAAGGGGGGAGCTCTAAGTGTGAGCAGAATTATGAGAAAGAAGAGATCAATGCAAGTTGTGGTAACTGAAAAAAATCTTATTTCTTAAAGTTAAATTTAATTAAATAAAATGACAATCATTCCAAATAGATGAAAAAAATGCACAACAGCAGACAGGGCAGAAATAAGAACACTGTATTTGATAAAAAATACATATGTTTGAAATAAAGTAATAGACACACAAACAGGTATTAAATAGGTTAAACTGTGGAATAGGGTATGTGGAATAGGCTAAGGGATATAAAACATTGAAATATGCCATGGTAAAGAGAGAGTGTCCATAACTCCAGTCCAGATTGCACTCACAGTTAGCATAGAAACTAAGCTGCCTCAGCTCCAATCAACGATCAACAGCTGATTAAAATTTTTTTAATGTTAAAATTGTAGACGTATGCTCAAACACAAGGTAAGTATCTCAGTGGACAAAAAATAAAACAAACACACAGAGTATAGAGTTTGGGAACTAAAGTAGATAGAGGCAAACAAGTTCTAATGAGATAACAGGAACCAAAACACCCTACATGTGATAGGTAACAAGAAGCCAGGCCCACTGTGGGAACTCAGAAAGTTGGCCAAAGCTACTACACCCTGCCATAAACAACAATTTTTTAAAGCTGTAAACCCAAACAAGCACTGTGTCTGGGCTTGAAGCTTGATCAAAACTTTTCCAGGCAGGGATGAATGGGCATTCTAAGCAAAGCATTGTTTACAAAAGTGGAAAATTATGGGAGAGTTCAAGATGGTAGCATAAAAAGATCATGAACTGACCTCCTCCTACAGACATAAATGTACAACCACATATGGAACAGTTCCCCCAGAAAGGGATCTGAAAACTGAATGAACAGAACCTCCACAACAAAGGGTGAAATAAAAGGACAGCAATGAGATGTGTAGGACAGGCGAAGATATGAAAACCGCACCTCAGCTTCAGCAATCCACAATTGGGAGGGACCACAAAGGCACGGATCCTTTCCCTGAGGAATGAGGGATTTGAGCACATCAGGCACCCCAACCCTTAGATCCTGCACAAGAGAGATGAGCCTCCAAAACACCTGGTTTTGCAAACCAACGGGAAATATGTCCAGGAAAGCTACAGGGAATAGAAAACCTGCTCTTAAAGGACTTGCACACAGATTGACTTGATCTGAAAACCAGTGCAAAAACACCAAATTGAAAAGTGCGTAAGACCATAGGTGAAGGGGACTCACCTACTAATCTTGAAGCATCTGCCAGAGAGGCAGGAACCAGTTGGAATGCTCCCCACGGGCTGAGTTACTGGCAGGAGCCATTTATGTGATCTCAGGCTACCTTGCTAATACTGGTGCTGGAAGGCACCACTTTGGAATTCTCCACCAGTGGGCACATCCCACCAGGGGTGAGAGAGCACCTGCCAACCCCCACACCTCAGGTGGGCCTCACAGCTGCCCAAGCAACAGCCCCACCCACCAGCACCCCATGGCAGCTGTGTTCCCACAAACTGCATGTAGCCCACATAGGAGACACCCCTCGAGCACCTGGCTCTGGTGGCTAGGTAGGATTGTGCTTCTGAGCCCCATACGACATCTCCTAAATAAAGCCACTCCTTCAAGACTAAGAGAGATAGCTGATATACCTAATACATAGAAACAAACACAAAGAATTAGGCAACATGAGGAGACAGAGGAAGATATTCCAATCAAAAGAGTAAGTCAGAACCTCAAAAAAAGAACTAAACAAAACAGAGATAAGCAATCTACCTGATAAAAAGTTCAAAGTAATGGTCATAAAGACACTAAACAAACTCAGATGAAGAAAAACTTAGCACAGTGAGAACTTCAACAGAGATAGAAAATATATGAAAGTACCAAACAGAAGTTATAACTGAACTGAAAAATATGCTAGAGGGGTTCTACAGCAAACTGGGTGAAGTAGAAGAACAAATCAGTCAGCAGGAAGATAAAACAATGGAACTCACCCAGACAGAGCAGGAAAATGAAATAAGTATTTTAAAAAGTGAAGACAGGGACTTCCCTGGTGGTCCAGTGGTTAAGAATCCACCTTCCAAAGCAGGGGACGCGGGTTCAATCCCTGGTCGAGGAACTAAGATCCCACATGCCACAGGGCAACTAAGCCCACGTGCCGCAACCACTGAGCCTGCACATTCTGGAGCCCATGCACAGCAACTACAGAGCCCACGCACCACAACTAGAGAGAAGCTGCCGCACCGCAACAAAAGATCCCACATGCCACAACTAAGACCCGACGCAGCCAAATAAATAAATATCTTTTTAAAATAATAAATAAAATAAAGATGAAAACTGAAGACACCTTAAGGGACCTTTGGGGCAACATCAAGCAGAATAACATTTGCATTATAGGGGTGCCAGAAAGAAAAGAGTGTAAGGGACAGAAAACCTACTTGAAGAAATAGTTGCTGAAAACATCCTTAATCAGGGGAAGGACCCAGACATCCAGGTCCAGGAAGCACAGAGAGTTCCAAATAAGATGAACCCAAAGAGACACACATCAAGACACACTATAATTAAAACAGTAAAAAATAAATGATTAAGAGAGAATCCTAAAAGCAACAAATTGTTACATACAAGGAAAACCCTATAACTCTACAAGCAGAATTTTCAGCAGAGCCTTTACAAGCCAGAAGGGAGTGGCAGATCATATTCAAAGTGCTGAAAGAAAAAACTTCCAAACAAGAATTCTCTACACAGCAAAGTTATTCAGAATTGACGAAGAGATAAAGAGTTTCCCAGATGAGCAAAAGCTAAAGGTATTCATCACAACTAAACTGGCCCAACAAGAAATATTAATGGGACTTCTTTAAGCTGAAAAGAAATGGCACTAGTTAATAATAAGAAAACATATGAAAGTAAAAATCTCACTGTTAAAGGTAAATGTATGATAAAGGCAGAGGATCAATCACTTATAAAGCAAGCACAAAGGTTAAGAGACAAAAGTACTAAAAATAACTAAAATTACAATAATTAGTTACAGGATGCATAAAATAAAAAGAAGTAAAATGTGTCATCAAAAGTAGGAAACGTGGGGAGGGAGTAAAAAGATAAAGCTTTGGAATGATTTCTAATTTAAGTTGCTAGCAACTTAAAACAGGCTACTACTTACATAGAATGTTATAGGTGAACCTCACAGTAACCACAAGGAAAAAACTTATAGTAAGTACACAAAAGAAAGTGAGCAAATCTAAACATAACACTAAAAGAAACCACACCAAAACACAAAGGAAAAGAGAGAACTACAAAAATAGCCAGAAAACAATTAACAAAATGGCAATAAGCACATACTTATCAATAATTACCTTAAATGTAAATGGACCAAATTCAATATAGTCTTACCTCAAGAAACAAGAAATTCCCAATAAACAATCTAACCTTACACCTAAAGGAACTAGAAAAAGAAGAACAAATGCCAAAATTGGTAGATGGAAGGAAATAATAAAGATCAGAGCAGAAACAGAGACCAAAAAAAGAAAAAAAACAAGTTCAATGAAACTAAAAGCTGATTCTTTGAAAAGATAAATAAAATTGACAAACATTTAGCTAGACTCACCAGGGAAAAAAAGAGGACTCAAATAAGTAAAATCAGAGATGAAAGAGGAGATGTTATAACTAACACCACAGAAATACAAAGGATGTCTCATGATCTATGAATATATGCCAACAAATTGGACAACCTAAAGGAAATGGAAAATTTTTTTAAAACATACAATCTTCTAAGACTGAATCATGAAGAAATAGAAAAATCTGAATAGACCAATTACTAGTAAGGAGATTGAAACAGTAATCAAAAATCTCCCAACAAATCAAAGCCCAGAGCAGACAGATTTACTGGCGAATTCTAGAGCATTCAAAGATTTAATACCTATCCTTCTCAAATTCTTCAAAAAACTGAAAAGAAGGGAAGGCTTCCAAACACATTCTATGAAGCCAGCGTTAACCTGATACCAAAAGCAGACAAGGAAGACCACAAAAAAAGAAAATTACAAGCCAATATCCTTGATGAACACAGATGCAAAAATCCTCAACAAAATGTTAGCAAATTGAATCCAACAATGCATTAAAAGAAGCATACACCATGATCAAGTGGAATTTATTCCAGGGATGAAAGGATGGTTCAACATCCACAAATCAATCAACATGATACATCACATTAACAAAATGAAGGATAAAAATTATATGGTCATCTCAATAGATGCAGAAAAAGCATCTGACAAAATTCAACATCAATTTATGATAAAAATTATCAACAAAGTAGGTAGAGAGGAAATATACCTTAACATAATAAAGGCCATATATGACAAATCCACAGCTAGTATCACACTAAACAATGAAAAACTGAAAGCTTTTCCTCTAAGATCAGTAAACAAGACAAGGATGCCCACTATTGTCACTTATTTTCAACATAGCATTGGAAGTCCTAGCCAAAGCAATTAGAAAAAAAAAGGAAATAACAGGTTTCTAAATCAGAAAGTAAAACTGTCACTATTTGCAGATGACATGATACATATAGAAAACCCTAAAGACTACACATACACACATACACACACACACACACACACACACACACGCACACAATGTCAGTACTAATAATATAATAAATGAATTTAGTGAAGTCACAGGGTACCAAATCAACATACAGAAGTCTGTGGCATTTCCACACCAACAACAAACTATCACAAAGAGAAGTTAAGGGACTTCCCTGGCAGTCCAGTGGTTAAGACTCCACACTTCCACTGCAGGGGGCACGGGTTTGATCCCTCGTTGGAGAACTAAGATCCCCGCGTGCCATGGCACGGCCAAAAAAGAAAAAGAAGGAGAAATTAATAAAACAATCCCATGTATGGCTGCATCAAAAAGAGTAAAATACCTAAGAATAAATTCAACCAAGGAGGTGGAAGACCTGTTACAGTTAAAACTGTAAGACACTGAAGAATGAAGCTGAAGACACAACCAAATGGAAAGATATTCTGTGTTCATGGATTGGATGAATTAATATTGTTAAAATGTCCATACTACCCACAGCAATCTACATTGGTGCAATCCCTATCAAAATTCCAACAGCATATTTCACAGCACTAGAACAAATAATTCTAAAATGTGTATGGAACCACAGAAAAATCCCAAATAGTCAAAATAATCTTGAGAAAGAAGAAAAAAGCTTGGAGGTATCACACTCCCTGATTTCAAACTATACTATAATGCTACAGTAATAAGACAGTATGGTACTGACACAAAAACAGACACACAGATCAATGAAACAGAACTGAGAGTCCAAAAATGTAAACCTACACATATATGACAATTAATTTATAACAAAAGAGCAAAGAATATACCATGGAGAAAAGATAATCTATTCAATAATGGGGCTGGGGAAAACGGACAGCCACATGCAAAAGAATGAAACAAGTAACTCAAAATGGATTAAAGACTTGAATGTAAGACCTGCAACCATGAAATTTCTAGAAGAAAACTTCACTGATATCAGTCTTTTTTTTTGTCATTTAAGCAGTGAGTTTTATTTTGTTTTTGTTTTTTATGAATTATTTATTTTTAATTGAGTTTTTTTTATAATTTTTGAGATATATTTGACATATAACATTATATTAGTTTCAGGTGTACAACATAATGATTCAGTATTTGTATATGTTGCAAAATGATCACCACAATAAGTCTGGTTAACATTTATTGATATCCGTCTTAGCAATGTTTCTATGGCTCTGACTCCAAAGACAAGTGAAAGAAAAGCAAAAATAAACAAATGGGATTATATCAAACTAAAAAGCTTCTGTACAGCAAAGGAAACCATCATCAAAACAAAAAGGCAATCTACTGTATGGGAGAAGACATTTGCAAATGTCATATATTGGATAAGGGGTTAATATCTGAAATCTACAAAAATCTCATACAACTCAACAACAAAAAAACCACCAAATCAAAAAATGAGCAGAGGACGTGAACAGACATTTTTCCAAAGAAGACACACAGACGGCCAACAGGCACATGAAAGGATGTTCACGATCACTAATTATTAGGGAAATGGAAATCAAAACCACAATGAGATATCACCTCACACTTGTCAGAAAAGACAAGAAATAAATGTTTGAGAGGGTGTGGAGAAAAAGGAACCCTGAACTAGTGGTGGGACTATAAATTGTGCAGGCACTATGAAAAACAGTATGGAGGTTACTCAAAAAATTAAGACTAGAACTGCCATATGACCCAGCTGTTTCACTTCTGCCTATTTATCTGCAAAACACAAAACCACTCATTCAAAAAGATACATGCACCCTTATACATTACAGCATTATTTACAACAGCCAAGATATGAAAAAAAACTAAGTGTCCATTAAGGATGAATGGATAAAGAAGAAATGGCATACACATACATACACACACACACACACACACACACACACACACTGGACTACTCCTCAGCCATAAAAAAAGAATGAAATTCTGCCATTTGTGACCACATGGATGGACCTTGAAGGTATTATGCTAAATGAAATAAGTCAGACAGAGAAAAACAAATACCATATGATTTTGCTCATACACAGAATCTAAAAAAAAAAAAAAACAAATGAACAAATAAAATAAAACTAAAACAAACTCATAGATACAGAGAACAGATTAGTGGTTACCAGAAGGAAAGGGAGTTGGGAAGTGGGCAAAATGGATAAAGGGGGTCAACTGTATGGTGATGGGTAGCAACTAGACTTGTGGTGGTGATCACTTTGTAGTGTACACAGATGTCAAATCATAATGCTATACACCTGAAACATATAATTCTTAAAAATTTTAAGTGAAAAACTACAAGCAAACTATGTTTAAAACAAAGAACAGGTTAACTAAATTGTGACATACCCAACTCAACAAAACTGACAATTAAAAATGACAAGGGTGGGGGACTTCCCTGTCAGTCCAGTGGTTAAGACTCCACACTTCCACTGCAGGGGGCATAGGTTCAATCCCTGGTGAAGAAACTAGGGTCCCGCATACCACGCTGCACAGCCAAAAAATTTTTTTAATTTTTTAAATTGTTTTTAAAAGTGACAAGGGTGAAGATTGTGCAAAGAAATTATAACACATGTGATATAATGTTGAATTTGTAAGACAGGCAAAATACGAAGTTTGGATATATTATGATTTCAGTTATGCAAAGATATAAACACAGATTGAAAGGTCACAGAAGATTGATGTGTTTTACATCAGGGCTATTTTTGTAATTACTACTTTTCCTCTATGTTGCTGAAAGAATAAGATTTGTGCTGATGATTTAGTTAACCACCTACCCATCTCCTCTCAAAAATTTTTATTAGTGTGGTCATATTTTTTTTTAATTTTCAGATTTTTTTAATTAAAAAATATTTGGGCTAGCAAAAGATCCAAATGATTAGAGTTATCAAACACCTATCATTAATGCTTAGTGGTGTCAGCCAAACAGATCAAAATTTGAAAACATGGGGGAAAAACATTATATGGTATTCAAAGTATTTATTTCAACCAAATAAGAATAGATGCCTGCAATATATTTGGCTACCTTAGGTTGTTGATAATATAAAAATACATTCCTACTACCAACAACTATAAGATCAACATAAAGCAGCATTAATCTCTCCAAAAACTACTTTCAAAAATCACATACAAGTTTTTGAAGAAAGAACAGCACTTAACTGGGGAAAAAAAAGTTACTATTGGAGAAGGCGGAAGATGGCGGAAGAGTAAGACGCGGAGATCACCTTCCTCCCCACAGATACACCAGAAATACATCTACACGTGGAACAACTCCTACAGAACACCTACTGAAGGCTGGCAGAAGACCTCAGACCTCCCAAAAGGCAAGAAACTCCCCATGTACCTGGGTAGGGCAAAAGAAAAAACAGAGACAAAAGACTAGGGACGGCACCTGCACCAGTGGGAGGAAGCTGTGAAGGAGGAAAAGTTTCCACACTCTAGGAAGCCCCTTCGCGGGCGGAGACTGCGGGAGGCGGAGGGGGGAGCTTCGAAGCTGCGGAGGAGTGCACAGCAACGGGTGCGGAGGGCAAAGCGGGGAGATTCCCGCACAGAGGATCGGTGCCGACCGGCACTCACCAGCTCGAGAGGCTTGTCTGCTCACCCGCTGGGGCGGGCGGGGCTGCGAGCTGAGGCCGGAGCGCAGGGAGAGGACTGGGGTTGGCGGCTTGAACACAGCCTGAAGGGGTTAGTGCACCACAGCTAGCCGGGAGGGAGTCCGGGGAAAACCCTGCACCTGCAGAAGAGGCAGGAGACTTTTCCTTCCCTCTTTGTTTCCTGGGGCGTGAGGAGAGGGGTTTAAGAACGCTGCTTAAAGGAACTCCAGAGACGGGCGCGAGCCGCGGCTAAAAGCGCGAACCCCAGAGACGGGCGCGAGCCGCGGCTGAAAGCGCGGACCCCAGAGACGGGCGCGAGCCGCGGCTTGAAAGCGCGGAATCCAGAGACGGGCGCGAGCCGCGGCTGAAAGCGCGGAATCCAGAGACGGGCGCAAGCCGCGGCTGAAAGCGCGGACCCCAGAGGCGGGCGGGAGAGGTTAGGGCTGCTGCTGCCGCCACCGAGGGGCCTGTGTGCGAGCACGGGTCACTCTCCACGCCCCTCTTCCGCGGAGCCTGTGCAGCCCGCCACTGCCGGGTTCCCGGGATCCAGGGACAACTTCCCCGGGAGAACGCACAGCGCGCCTCAGGCTGGTGCAAAGTCACGCCGGCCTTTGCCACCGCAGGCCCGCCCCGCACTCTGTGCCCCTCCGTCCCCGCCGGCCTGAGTGCGCCACAGCCCCCAATCAGCGGCTCTTTTAACCCCATCCTGTCTGAGCAAAAGACAGACGCCCTCCAGCGATCTACACGCAGAGGCAGGGCCAAATCCAAAGCTTAGCCCTGGGAGCTGTGAGAACAAAGAAGAGAAAGGGAAATCTCTCCCAGCAGCCTCAGAAGCAGCGGATTAAAGCTCCACAATCAACTTGATGTACCCTGCATCTGTGGAATACCTGAATAGACAACCAATCATCCCAAATTAAGGAAGTGGACTTTAGGAGCAAGATCTATGATTTTTTCCCCTTTCCTCTTTTTGTGAATGTGTATGTGTATGCTTCTGTGTGAGATCTTGTCTGTATAGTCTTGCTTCCACCATTTGTCCTAGGGTTCTATCCGTCCATGTTTTTTTTTTTTTTTTTTTAATTTTTTTTCCTTAATAATTAATTTTAATAACCTTATTATACTTTACCTTCGTTCTTTCTTTCTTTCTTTCTGTCCTTCCTTCCCTCCTTTAGACAACGAATCATCCCAAATTGAGGAGGTGGTCTCTGACAGAAAGATTTAGGATTTTTCCCCATTTACCTCTTTTAGTGAGGGTGTATGTGTATGCTTCTGTGTAAGATTTTGTCTGTATAGCTTTGCTTCCAACATTTGTCCTAAGGTTCTTTCCGTCCCTTTTTTTTTTTTTTTTTTTCTAAATAAGAATTTTTTAATTCAATAACTTTATTATACTTTATTTTATTTTTACTGTATCTTCTTTCTTTCTGTCTTTTTTCCTTCTTTCCCTCCTTCCTTCCTTCCTCCCTCCCTCCCTCCTTTCTTTCCTTCTTGCCTTCTTTCCTTCTTTGCTTCTTTCTTTCTTTCTTCCTTCCTTCCTACCCTCCTTTCCTTCTTTCTTTCCTCATACTTCTACTAATTCCCTCTACTTCTTTTTCCCTTTTATCCTGAGCCTGTGGATGAAAAGCTTTTGGTGCTCCAGCCAGGAGGCAGGGCTCTGCCTCTGAGGTAGGACAGCCAACTTCAGGACACTGATCAACAAGAGACCTCCCAGCTCCACATAATATCAAACGGCGAAAATCTCCCAGAGACCTCCATCTTAACACCAGCACCCAGCTTCACTCAACGACCAGCAAGCCACAGTGCTGGAAAACCTATGCCAAACAACTAGCAAAACAGGAACACAACCCCACCCATTAGCAGAGAGGCTGCCTAAAATCATAATAAGGCCACAGACACCCCCAAACACACCACCAGACGTGAACCTGCCCACTAGAGAGACAAGATCCAGCCTCATCCACCACAACACAGGCACTAGTCCCCTCCACCAGGAAGCCTACACAACCCACTGAACCAACCTTAACCACTGGAGACAGACATCAAAAACAGGAGGAACTACAAACCTGCCGCCTGCAAAAGGAGACCCCAAACACAGTAGGATAAGCAAAATGAGAAGACAGAAAAACACACAGCAGATAAAGGAGCAAGATAAAAATGCACCAGACCTAACAAATGAAGAGGAAATAGGCAGTCTACCTGAAAGAGAATTCAGAATAATGATAGTAAGGTTGATCCGAAATCTTGGAGATAGAATGGACAATAGATTGGACAAAATGCAAGAATCAGTTAACAAGGACCTAGAAGAACTAAAGATGAAACAAGCAACGATGAACAACACAATAAATGAAATTAAAAGTACTCTAGATGGGATCAATAGCAGAATAACTGAGGCAGAAGAACGGATAAGTGACCTGGAAGATAAAATAGTGGAAATAACTACTGCAGAGCAGAATAAAGAAAAAAGAATGAAAAGAACTGAGGACAGTCTCAGAGACCTCTGGGACAACATTAAACGCACCAACATTTGAATTATAGGGGTTCCAGAAGAAGAAGAGAAAAAGAAAGGGACTGAGAAAATATTTGAAGAGATTATAGTTGAAAACTTCCCTAATATGGGAAAGGAAATAGTTAATCAAGTCCAGGAAGCACAGAGAGTCCCATACAAGATAAATACAAGGAGAAATACGCCAAGACACATATTAATCAAACTGTCAAAAATTAAATACAAAGAAAGCATATTAAAAGCAGCAAGGGAAAAACAACAAATAACACATAAGGGAATCCCCATAAGGTTAACAGCTGATCTCTCAGCAGAAACCCTACAAGCCAGAAGGGAGTGGCAGGACATACTGAAAGTGATGAAGGAGAAAAACCTGCAGCCAAGACTACTCTACCCAGCAAGGATCTCATTCAGATTTGATGGAGAAATTAAAACCTTTACAGACAAGCAAAAGCTGAGAGAGTTCAGCACCACCAAACCAGCTTTACAACAAATGCTAAAGGATCTTCTCTAGGCAAGAAACACAAGAGAAGGAAAAGACCTATAATAACGAACCCAAAACAATTTAGAAAATGGGAATAGGAACATACATATCTATAATTACCTTAAATGTAAATGGACTAAATGCTCCCACCAAAAGACACAGATTAGCTGAATGGATACAAAAACAAGACCCTTATATATGCTGTCTACAAGAGACCCACTTCAGACCTAGAGACACATACAGACTGAAAGTAAGGGGATGGAAAAAGGTATTTCATGCAAATGGAAGCCAAAAGAAAGCTGGAGTAGCAATTCTCATATCAGACAAAATAGACTTTAAAATAAGGACTATTAAAAGAGACAAAGAAGGACACTACATAATGATCAAGGGATCGATCCAAGAAGAAGATATAACAATTGTAAATATTTATGCACCCAACATAGGAGCACCTCAATACATAAGGCAAATACTAACAGCCATAAAAGGGGAAATCGACAGTAACACATTCATAGTAGGGGACTTAAACACCCCACTTTCACCCATGGACAGATCATCCAAAATGAAAATAAATAAGGAAACACAAGCTTTAAATGATACATTAAACAAGATGGACTTAATTGATATTTATAGGACACTCCATCCAAAAACAACAGAATACACATTTTTCTCAAGTACTCATGGAACATTCTCCAGGATAGATCATATCTTAGGTCACAAATCAAGCCTTGGTAAATTTAAGAAAATTGAAATTGTATCAAGTATCTTTTCTGACCACAACGCCATGAGACTAGATATCAATTACAGGAAAAGAT
The DNA here is from genome assembly GCF_003676395.1 of Aethalodelphis obliquidens. Taxonomy (NCBI): domain Eukaryota; kingdom Metazoa; phylum Chordata; class Mammalia; order Artiodactyla; family Delphinidae; genus Aethalodelphis; species Aethalodelphis obliquidens. The sequence goes on from NW_020837952.1 coordinate 37,539,414, forward strand.
CTGTAAAAAATACAAACACATGGAGGCTAAACAATACACTACTTAATAATGAAGAGATCACTGAAGAAATCAAAGAGGAAATCAAAAAATACCTAGAAACAAATGACAATGGAGACACAACGACCCAAAACCTATGGGATGCAGCAAAAGCAGTTCTAAGGGGGAAGTTTATAGCAATACAAGCCCACCTTAAGAAGCAGGAAACATCTCGAATAAACAACCTAACCTTGCACCTCAAGCAATTAGAGAAAGAAGAACAAAAAAACCCCAAAGCTAGCAGAAGGAAAGAAATCATAAAAATCAGATCAGAAATAAATGAAAAAGAAATGAAGGAAACAATAGCAAAGATCAATAAAACTAAAAGCTGGTTCTTTGAGAAGATAAACAAAATAGATAAACCACTAGCCAGACTCATCAAGAAAAAAAGGGAGAAGACTCAAATCAATAGAATTAGAAATGAAAAAGGAGAGGTAACAACTGACACTGCAGAGATAAAAGAGATCATGAGAGATTACTACAAGCACCTCTATGCCCATAAAATGGACAATCTGGAAGAAATGGACAAATTCTTAGAAATGCACAACCTGCCAAGACTGAATCAGGAAGAAATAGAACATATGAACAGACCAATCACAAGCACTGAAATTGAAACTGTGATTAAAAATCTTCCAACAAAGAAAAGCCCAGGACCAGATGGCTTCACAGGCGAATTCTATCAAACATTTAGAGAAGAGCTAACACCTATCCTTCTCAAACTCTTCCAAAATATAGCAGAGGGAGGACCACTCCCTAACTCCTTCTACGAGGCCACCATCACCTTGATACCAAAACCAGACAAGGATGTCACAAAGAAAGAAAACTACAGGCCAATATCACTGATGAACATAGATGCAAAAATCCTCAACAAAATACTAGCAAACAGAATCCAACAGCACATTAAAAGGATCATACACCATGATCAAGTGGGGTTTATTCCAGGAATGCAAGGATTCTTCAATATACGCAAATCAGTCAACGTGATACACCATATTAACAAATTGAAGGAGAAAAACCATATGATCATCTCAATAGATGCAGAGAAAGCTTTTGACAAAATTCAACACCCATTTATGATAAAAACCCTGCAGAAAGTAGGCATAGAGGGAACTTTCCTCAACATAATAAAGGCCATATATGACAAGCCCACAGCAAACATCATCCTCAATGGTGAAAAACTGAAAGCATTTCCACTAAGATCAGGAACAAGACAAGGTTGCCCACTCTCACCACTATTATTCAACATTGTTTTGGAAGTTTTAGCCACAGCAATCAGAGAAGAAAAGGAAATAAAAGGAATCCAAATTGGAAAAGAAGAAGTAAAGCTGTCACTGTTTGCAGATGACATAATCCTATACATAGAGAACCCTAAAGATGCTACCAGAAAACTACTAGAGCTAATCAATGAATTTGGTAAAGTGGCAGGATACAAAATTAATGCACAGAAATCTCTGGCATTCCTATATACTAACGATGAAAAATCTCAAAGTGAAATCAAGAAAACACTCCCATTTACCATTGCAACAAAAAGAATAAAATATCTAGGAATAAACCTACCTAAGGAGACAAAAGACCTGTATGCAGAAAATTATAAGACACTGATGAAAGAAATTAAAGATGATATAAATAGATGGAGAGATATACCATGTTCTTGGATTGGAAGAATCAACATTGTGAAAATGACTCTACTACCCAAAGCAATCTATAGATTCAATGCAATCCCTATCAAACTACCACTGGCATTTTTCACAGAACTAGAACAAAAAATTTCACAATTTGTATGGAAACACAAAAGACCCCGAATAGCCAAAGCAATCTTGAGAACGAAAGAAGGAACTGGAGGAATCAGGCTCCCTGACTTCAGACTATACTACAAAGCTACAGTCATCAAGACGGTATGGTACTGGCACAAAAACAGAAAGCTAGATCAATGGAACAGGATAGAAAGCCCAGAGATAAACCCATGCACATATGGACACCTTATCTTTGATAAAGGTGGCAGTAATGTACAATGGAGAAAGGACAGCCTCTTCAATAAGTGGTGCTGGGAAAACTGGACAGGTACATGTAAGAGTATGAGATTAGATCACTCCCTAACACCATACACAAAAATAAGCTCAAAATGGATTAAAGACCTAAATGTAAGGCCAGAAACTATCAAACTCTTAGAGGAAAACATAGGCAGAACACTCTATGACATAAATCAAAGCAAGATCCTTTCTGACCCACCTCCTAGAGTAATGGAAATAAAAACAAAAATAAACAAATGGGACCTAATGAAACTTCAAAGCTTTTGCACAGCAAAGGAAACCATAAACAAGACCAAAAGACAACCCTCAGAATGGGAGAAAATATTTGCAAATGAAGCAACCGACAAAGGATTAATCTCCAAAATTTACAAGCAGCTCATGCAGCTCAATAACAAGAAAACAAACAACCCAATCCAAAAATGGGCAGAAGACCTAAATAGACATTTCTCCAAAGAAGATATACAGACTGCCAACAAACACATGAAAGAATGCTCAACATCATTAATCATTAGAGAAATGCAAATCAAAACTACAATGAGATATCATCTCACACCAGTCAGAATGGCCATCATCAAAAAATCTAGAAACAATAAATGCTGGAGAGGGTGTGGAGAAAAGGGAACCCTCTTGCACTGCTGGTGGGAATGTGAATTGGTTCAGCCACTATGGAGAACAGTATGGAGGTTCCTTAAAAAACTACAAATAGAACTACCATATGACCCAGCAATCCCACTACTGGGCATATACCCTGAGGAAACCAAAATTCAAAAAGAGTCATGTACCAAAATGTTCATTGCAGCTCTATTTACAATAGCCCGGAGATGGAAACAACCTAAGTGCCCGTCATCGGATGAATGGATAAAGAAGATGTGGCACATATATACAATGGAATATTACTCAGCCATAAAAAGAAACGAAATTGAGCTATTTGTAATGAGGTGGATAGACCTAGAGTCTGTCATACAGAGTGAAGTAAGTCAGAAAGAAAAAGACAAATACCGTATGCTAACACATATATATGGAATTTAAGAAAAAAATGTCATGAAGAACCTAGGGGTAAAGCAGGAATAAAGACGCAGACCTCTTAGAGAACGGACTTGAGGTTATGGGGAGGGGGAAGGGTGAGCTGTGACAGGGCGAGAGAGAGTCATGGGCATATACACACTAACAAACGCAGTAAGGTAGATAGCTAGTGGGAAGTAGCCGCATGGCACAGGGATATTGACTCGGTGCTTTGTGACAGCCTGGAGGGGTGGGATGGGGAGGGTGGGAGGGAGGGAGACGCAACAGGGAAGACATATGGGAACATATGTTTATGTATGACTGATTCACTTTGTTATAAAGCAGAAACTAACACACCATTGTAAAGCAATTATACCCCAATAAAGATGTTAAAAAAAAAAAAAAAAAAAAAGTTACTATTCACTGTACGCAATACCTTGAAAGGTAGTATCACTATCAAAGAAGTTTTAACAACATGAAGTTTCTTTAAAATGCATTTTATCTATTTCAGACTAGTTTATTAAATACAACTTTAAAAATCTACTTGTAAGAATCATAACTACACTGCTGTAATCCAAAGCAACCAATAGCTATGTCTTCCAATTATGACTGAAAATCTAATAGCAAAGAAAAACAATCAAAACAAACATCTAGCAGCATATAAAAAACACCTATTTTATAGATGAATAACAAAAGTTTTTCTAATATCTGGTGATATACTGAGTCAGAGCTTCCAAACTCAACATATTCTCCCTACATATAACTCTCCGCCTACATATGACTTCACTACAGAGAAGGTCAAGCAGGAAGAGAGCAATAATTTCATTGAGAACATAACTCAGTTTTACAACCTAATTGCTACTAAAAATAAAGAACCTCATCTCTAAATCATACCTATCTTCAAAGCACTAAAACCAACTAAAAGGATAACTCGTCTTTGCACACAGAAGAGATGTAGTAAATGCTTAATAAGCAAATGCACAACCCATACCACTCTAGCTGAAACTAGAAAGGGAACAAGGCAAACCAGCAGAAGCTGAGTTAGTAACACATTAATTGCCAGAAAAAGGTGAGTTGACTAGAAATAAAATATTGCTTTTACGAAAATCTTTGAAAAAAAATTGTTGTAAGATACTAAACACACCTTATACTTAGCAAAATTATTTCTGAAACTGGAAAGGATACAAGTATTAGAAATTAAATGACATACAACCTCAAAACCTTGGAGACTTACAAGACATCGACAAGGATTTCTTATAAAATGTAACTTTCAGCATTGATTTTGTCACTGTTTCACCCTCCTCCCACCATAAAGACCAATTAGGAAAATTTTCACAAATTCAAGAAGTTTGAAAAGCCATCTGTTATATTCAGACCTTAAGAAGGGTGTTTTGGGGACTTCCCTGGTGGCACAGTGGTTAAGAATCCGCCTGCCAATGCGGATTGGCAGGGGACACGGGTTTGAGCCCTGGTCTGGGAAGACTCCACATGCCCTGGAGCAACTAAGCCTGCATGCCACAACTACTGAGCCTGCACTCTGGAGCCCACAAGCCCCAACTACTGAGCCCACGTGCCACAAATACTGAAGCAGGCGCACCTAGAGCCCGCGCTCCGCAAAAAGAGAAGCCACAGCGATGAGAAGCCCACACACCACAATGAAAAGTAGGCTCCACTCGCTGCGACTAGAGAAAGCCCGCGCACAACAATGAAGACCCAATGCAGCCAAAAATAAAACAAATAAATCTATCAAAAAAAAAAAAGAAGGGTGCTTTAAATACATTACCTGATCCTTGTACTATAAATGAATAATCAAAGATTTCTTAGGGCCCTCACTACCTCTTTCTTACTATTAAGAACTAAGAACTTTGCACATACAGATGAACTGAAAAGGTATATTTGCAAATGACAATTTTCTTATTTCATGGAAAGTATTCCAGGGCTTCCAGGGAATTTTCATGTTCAACCTCTCAGCTTACCATACACTGTTAGGTGATCTCACTTATTCCCTTAACTTTACTTATCCCCCAATGCAGACAAAAATAAAATTCTAAATCTAATCCAGATCTCTGCTGAACTTCAAATTCATATTTTCCTTTCCTGCTAAATATCACTACCAGAGTGGCGTGAAAGCACACTACAGTCATTTTATTCAAAACCAAATTCATTATCTGTTCTCATAAACCTTTTATCCATCTGCATTCTCTACCTAAACTTACAGAAACATCACATACCCAGCTTGTTTAAATCCAAAGCATTACCCTTAACTCCCCTCTTTCTCAACCTTCACATCCAATCACCAAGTTAATTGAATCACCTACATAAATTTTGAATCTATCCTTTCTTCATCTCCTTTGCCATTAACTCAGTTCAAGACGTCATCATCTCTCACCTGGACTATAAAAGAGAGACTAATTGATTTCCCAAAGCACCTCAAATGAATCATTTCCAAAATCAAACCACGTATCTCAACCCTTTACCACCCCAGGGAAAAAGTTTTCTTTTCCTCCTATGTTCTCTAGCTTAGTTAATAATAATCCTCATTTATTTAAAACCTCAGCTAAAGTCTAACTGAACTCGAATTGATATCTGTACACCAATGTTCATCGCAGCATTCACAATAGCTAAAGGGTGGAAACGACCCAAATGTCTACCAATAGATGTATGGATAAACAAAATGTGGTATATGCATACAGTAGAATATTATTCAGCCTTTCAAAGGAAGGAAATTCTAATACATGCTACAACATGGATGAACCCAGGAAGCATTAGTCTAAGTGAAATAAGCCAGACACAGAAGGACCAATATGTATGACTCCACTAATATGAGCACCTAGAATAATCAAATTCATAGAGACAGAAAGCAAAACAGTGGTTGCCAAAGGCTGGGATAGGGGGAATAAGGAGTTGTTTAATGGTACAGAATTTCAGTTTGGGAATGATAAAAACATTCTGGAAATAGATAGTTGTAATGGTTGCACAACAATATGAATGTACTTAATGCCACTAAACTTTATACTTTAAAATGATAAAAATGCTAAATTTCATGTTACAATTTTTAATTTTTTTTTAAATTTTAAACCTAACTGAATCTCAAGTTAATGCTATAGCCACACAAAGAATATAATTATTTCAAGTGTTTTAAGAACACAATGTTTTGACTTTATAGACTTAGCGAGCTATAGTATAAGGACAAAAAGAATTGCTAAAAAAAATTAGTAAAACTGATTCAGTAAGCTTATTAACAGTAATATTAGTATTGTTATTTTAAAGCTATGTTATATATATTTTTAGGAAAAAATAATTATGTTAACGTTAAGAGCCAAGATGTTCAGTATAAAATTTCAAAATACAAACTCAAAGAAGGAAAAAATACTTTAATTTGAACTCATGTTGTTTTGCTTTTTAAATCTGTCCATATGTACGTGTGTGTGTGTGTATATATATATATATATATATATATATATATATATCTCCTAGTTCTTATCTTAAATGCTTAAAAGCAATGACAACACAGAAGCAATGAGAACCCTAAGTGCCCAGACAGTGGTATTTAAATAGCATTCCCCATTAAAAGGAACCAGGACTCTTTGGAGAAATGGATGATTCCAGCCTGGAGGAGAAATTTTACTAGATGAACCTGGCACATGTTGTGCCAAAAAGCAAGGAAGTTATCAAACACTAACAGGGTCCTGTCAAAATGACAAAAGTCACCTTGAAGGCACTTCTACTAGGTAAAGCTGGGACAATTTGCATACCAAAAAACCACACTGACTTCAATTGACTGAAACCCACTAAATATATATAAATCCTTGAGTTCATGAAATATATTTAAAAATCCATGAGTGCTTCTTCCTCTTCCGGGGATGGTACCTAGAGGCATTCAGGATGGTCCAGTGTTTGAGACACCATCGTAGGCTATCCTACAATACAGCCTCTAACAAAACCAGGCTGTCCCAAACCCCTGGTGTTTACCTTTATACCAAGAAGGTTGGGAAAGCACCAAAATCCACATGTGGCGTGTGCCCAGGCCAACTTTGAGGAGTTTGTGCTGTGAGACCTAAAGCTCTTACAAGGTTGTCTAAAACGAAAAAACTTATCAGCCAGGCCTATGGTGGTTCCATGTGTGTTTTAAATGTGTCCGTGACAGGAACAAGCATGCTTTCCTTACTGAGGAACATAAAATCGTTGTGAAAGTGTTGAAAGCAAAGCACAAGCACAGAGTCAGAAAGCTAAATAAAAAAATGAAGTTTTTCTGAGTAATTAAAAAATTAAAAGGCAAAAAAAAAAAATCCATGAGTTCTCTTTCCTCAAGGAAAGAGAAAGTCAAAAGACAAATAAGCAAGCCTCATTGATCACTACTAGAGTAGTGTATCGATTCTTATTCTGAAAATTCATAATTAAAGAAAAAGAATTAAGCATTTATCCTGACCATCCAGTATACTCTGAAATTCATGGCAACCAAATCGCCCTGGTTTAAACTGAAAAGTTCTTTACAGAAAAATGTCAGTTAATATATGTAGAAGAAATTAAAAATCTGGAAAATCAACAGTCTGCAACTGTTGATGGAATCAGTCTTTCTAACTTAAGTGACATCAATAAAACCTTTCCTTAGACAAGAAATCTTTCTCTACTTTAAACTGTTATATCTCTTATTTATACTTCTCTTGTAACACTTACCAATACAAGGAAGAAGAAAGTGGTGGTAGATTGTTACAGTAATGACTCTCAATGAATCACACCTATGTTTTAATGCCCTTGCAATTCTCCTGTGTAATCCTCTCCCACATGGGCTCTGGCAATGAGACTTGCCTTGGCTGATGGCAGAGTAGCAAATAACATACAAGTAGAGTGCACAATGGGATATGCTCCCTCATTGCTGGAAACTCTTCTGTCACCACACAAGCCCAGGCTAACCTTGGACACATGTGACCCAAGGAATATTATCAATAATATGAGAGAGGCTGTTAGACTATCACCCCAATCAAACCAACAGATAACTCCAGCTGTATTAAGTAACTCCAAGAGAGACCAGCAGAAGAACCATTCAGATTAGCCTAGCCAAAACTGTTGATCTAGAGAATCTAGAGCAAATAAAATGATGGTGGTTTTAAGCCAAAGCCAAAGCCAAAGTTTGGGGATGGTTTATTATGCAGCAATAGACACAATTAGATACAGTAAATATAATGTCATATCTTCTCCACAAGAGAGAAAAGGAAGCTTTCTGAGGATGGGAGCCTTATAAAGAATGAGGTATTCATCAAATTTCCTAGTAAGGACACAATAAAAATACCCCCCGAGTTTAACTAACACACAATACTTCTCATTACATTAAAAAGAATTAATGTAACTACTCCAAGATTTACATTATTCTATTTTCCATTGTTTCTTTTTTAACTTTCTAAGTTAAACAAGAGACTAGAAGACTAAACTGGCAATCTGGTTTTCAGGGTATTTGAGTAAAATCAAAAAACTGTTTTTTGGGGTTTTTTTGCGGTACGCGGGCCTCTCGCTGCTGTGGCCTCTCCCATTGCGGAGCACAGGCTCCGGACGCGCAGGCTCAGCGGCCATGGCTCACGGGCCCAGCCACTCCGTGGCATGTGGGATCTTCCCGGACCGGGGCACGAACCCGTGTCCCCTGCATCGGCAGGCGGACTCTCAACCACTGCGCCACCAGGGAAGCCCACAAAAAATTTTTTTTCTTTGACAATACTCATTGGTGGAAAGAGTATTGCAAAACCAACACTCTCAAACATTGTTTATGGGAGTGTAACTAAATACAAAAAATATGCATACTCTCTCACTCACTGCTAGGAAATTACCCAGTGGACAAATTCATTAAAGGACCACCTATATATGTATAGCAAGCATGCTCACTGCAGTGTTATTTATTAGCAAAACTAGAAACAAACTAAATGTCCTTCAATAGAGAAATGATTAAATTTTAATAATCCATATAATAAAATATAATGTAGTTATTAAAAATAAACAAATAATAAGAGGCAGTTCTGAAAGTGCTGATACTGAAAGCTCTCCAAACTATATTAAGTGAAAAAAAATCAAATTCATATAGTATAATGTTAATGGATATATGCATTAAAACTTTGTGGAAAAATACACAAGAAACTATTAGCACTGATTACTGGGAAGGACCTTCTACTTTTCACTTTATATCTTCTATACTCCTAATCCTTAACTCCTGTCAGCCTCAAACTTCATATAAAATTTGTCTCTTAAGTCCTTTCCTGCTTGCTCTCAATCTTCAACCGTGAGAATGGTCACTAATACTCTTTGTTCTAATCTCCATTACAAATCTAACAACTTTAAACTTGTTTACAACTCATTTTTGGTAATTAGTTTTTTTTTTTTGTCCTCTGAGTTCCTTCTCATTTCTCCACCTTCTTCTTAAAACCGAATATATCCCAATCTATATCAAATCCTGATGTAGAAGACTTACTCAGACTGTTGCAGTACGACCTTGACCCACCATGTAACTCCATAGATGCTTTTGTATCCATCATAAAACCATGTACGGGTTTCCCTGGTGGCGCAGTGGTTGAGAGTCCGCCTGCCAATGCAGGGGACACGGGTTCGTGCCCCGGTCTGGGAGGATCCCACATGCCGCGGAGCGGCTGGGCCCGTGAGCCATGGCCGCTGAGCCTGCGCGTCCGGAGCCTGTGCTCCGCAATGGGAGAGGCCACAACAGTGAGAGGCCCGCATACCGCAAAAAAAAAAAAAAAAAAAAAACACCATGTACAATAGTAAGCTTCTTTACAAATATACCACATTTAACACTAATTCATTTACATCAGCTTTCAACTGAAAATAATTCCTATTTTTTTAAATGTGAGCAGTTCCGCCTAACCTAGAGCCATCTACAACTTTAATAAGCATCAAATAGTCACCCCTGTTGTTAAATTACTAATGGTGAATTGAGTGCAATTCCTATTCGTCTTTCTAAGGTGTCTCTAAGAGGCTATATTCCCCCGTTGCACCTGATTCCAGCCTACTCCAAAATTTCTCAAGTGCCAGCACACAATATACTTCCGCATCCTAAGTCTTCCCTGCCTAACCTAGTGACATAGACTACGATACATACAATACAGTATGCCAGAGAAGGGGGGTGAGAAGCATATACTTATCTAAATGCAATTGGCTCTTGTTTTCAGCAGGGCATGTCAAGCGTCCCCAAAACAAAAGTACATCTATATCTAGGAATACTGATTCATAAAACAGTAGTTGGAGTCACACAGACCTGCATTCAACTTCCAGTTTACCCACTTAGAAGCTTTGTAAAAGTACTTAACCTCTGTAAGCCCCAAATTCCCATTTGTAAAGTGGAACTAATGTCAGCCTCAAAGAACTGTTGGGAGGATTAAATGAAATAGTATGCATACAACGTTTAAATCGGTGCCTGGCATTTGTTAGATATACTATATGTAGTAGATACTTACATTATTACTAAGTGCACTCATAAAAAAAAGACCTAGAATCAAAATTTAAAAGCTGGAAAACATCTCAGAAATCATGTTCCAACTGTAACACTCCATAGATGAGGAAACGAAGCCCTAGAAAGTACAACTGGCTTACCTGACATCATGCTATCTAACGATAGAGTTGCAATTAAAACTTAGGTTTCCAAGTCCTAATTCAATATCCTCTCTACTGTCTCAAATATTTCTTGGCCATCTCTCTGATACCCATCAAGACACTTAATTTCTCTAATCTCAACTTCTTCAATGACAAACTACAGGGACATGACAAGATCATGGGTCTTTCTAGCTCCAAAATTCTCATTCCATGATTCATGTGGGCCTTAAACTGGCTAACTTAAAAGCATGCCCATAGAAACAAAGTCAAATATATTTCCAATTTTTATATATGCTTAGCTTTCTTATGCATACTTTCAAAACTCTAAAATTTAGTTAGTGGTTATTAATAGGTATATGAAAGCAGTCAAGTCAGAAAAAAAAGGCAGCCTAGTCAATAAGAGACTGAGACAATCAAAACTAATTATAGATAAGTTACTAGCAACTAAATTGGGTTTATAGACATCATACAATTAACTCAATATTAAGTGAAAGAATAAAAGACTTTAATATCTAACACTTTTTAAATATCTAACATGTAATTAAAATTGATTCACATATTTTAAGCAAGTTTAGGCTATCAAGTGTCTTGATTCAATAAATATGGAGAGACAGACACAAAAATATATCAAAATAAGAATTCAGAACCTGGGGGAGAATGGATACATGTATATGAAAGGCTGACTCACTTTGCTGTGCACCTGAAACTATCACAACATTGTTAATCGGCTATACTCCAATATAAAATTAAAAGTTTTTTTAAAAAAAAAAAAAGGTGCTTGCCCATCTCTCAGGACCAACTGACCTATGTTCAACTGCTGTTCCCATGCAACCCTTCTCTACTTTGGCCTTCAAAGTTCTCATCTGAATATTTGCTACTATCTCCAAGATCTGCACCTGCAGCGGCTCCACCTGGGCCCACACCCTAGGCTTCAAGGCTCAACGCAGCCCTCCTACCTGTCTCAGAGCGGGGGGTGGGGTGGGTGTGTGTGTGGAAACGACAACTACACCCCTCCCAGAGGGAGGATGGCCCACACTCCTGCTCCCGTCCCTCACACGGCACTTTTCATTTTTTAAGTCTTAAAATCACTTGAGCTGGGAAAGGTGCTAATAATAAAATTTCCTAAACAGAGAATCTGTGGGCCATACTCAAAATCCTAAAATGTGCTTGAAGACCTACTATGTAAAAACTTCAGAATCTAACAAAAATCCTAATCTACTGGCTATGGATTCCTGTTAAAAAATATGTAGAATGTCAGTTTCAAAGAAGTGGAACACAATATTTATAAAATTAAAATCCATCCTGAATATTATCATCTTTTACGATGCAAAAATCCCTGAGAAAGACTATCCAAATAGCAGATGACTCGTAATTCAGGTTCCCAAGGAAACAGAGTCTGAGATTGATATCTGCAAGCAGGTTTACTGGGGAGTGCTCTCAAGAACACCTGTGTAGGCACAGAGGCAGCATGACTGGGCCAAGGGAGAAGCTGAACAGTACTGATCAATAACAGTTGCAAGAGCAGCCTCAGCTAAGCCTACTAAGAGTCCTGAAGCTAGAATGACCCTTCATGTTAGTCTCTAATCAAGGCAAGAGGATGATTCTTTTCATCCCCCACCATTAACCAGGAATGAAATGCAGGCGGCTTCCAGGAAGGGGACATAAACTTGGGTGAGGCAGCCATGATCCCAAGCAACTAAGAGAATGTGTCTCTATCCTGAAGGGGAATCTATGGCCCACACCAAAGCATCCACTAAAATGAATGTACCTTACTTGCATTTGAGACATGCATAAAGGGCTATACACTGGGGAAAGGGAGTGGCAGAGGGAACTCAACAGAAAAGGAGACCTACTCTCTTCTGGAGCCCACTATGTGGCAGGTGCTGTGATAGTCATGTTACATGAGCTATGGGATTTTATCACTGAATCCTTGCTTCCTGAAGACAGTGTTTTTTCTCAGCAAAGAGGCTAGGAAACAGGGTAAAAGGTATCAGGATTTGTTATGTAACACTTAAAATGCTACTTTGGGGTTGCAAATGGTCTGCAGACTCAAAATCCTGGTACTTCCGTGATTTTCAACTAATACTTTTACCCTGAAAAGCACTTCAAAAATCACCTAGGTGGTGCCCTCATTGAACAGATAAGGAAAGTGAAGCCAGGAGAAGCTCATGATTTGCCTAAGATCACACTGATAGCAGAATTTAGAACGTGGACTCAAGTCTTTTGATTCCAAATTCAGTGATTTCTCTACTTGATGTGATGTCTTTACATTCAAAAACTTAACAAAATCAAAATAACCCAGAGACATGAATCTTATTATAAAGCTCAGAATATCAACTTCTCCTAGATCATTTGTACTTTCAAAATCAGGCACATAAGAAACTTGAGTTTTACACTAGTTCAAGAAATGTCAATTGGTAGTGTGCTAAATGAAATATTATATCTTTCTATTAATAATAATAATAGCTAACTTACAACCTCTGTGACAGGCACAACATCAAGATCTTTATTCACATTATATCATTTAATCATCACAACAATCCTTTGGATAAAATTAAAGGAATTGTTCCCATTTAACCAAGGGGGAAAAATAAGGTTAAAGAAACTAAGTAAGTTGCTAGCTAAGATTACAAATGTAATAATGCACAGAGCTGGAGATTCCACCTGACTTAAACAAAATGCTCTCAAAGTTAAAACATCCACTATGCTACAAGCCCTATGCTTCTTCTCAATTTTCCTTTTCTGAACTTTTCAGACTTCCATGATGTACATGATTTATTTTTATAACCAGAAATATATTCTTTTATTATTTCTAAATATTCTATTTTAAAACTAAATCATTGCTTTGAATATTTGGAAGTTGCAAACAGATATAACAAGGTTTCATCAGAAAAATTAATGTCTTATAGAACAAAATAAACCCATACTTCCTTATCAGAGGTCCAATTCAATACAATTACCTCTTAATCAATCCCCCACAACAGAGTGTGTTTTGGCATAGCACTACACAAAGTCAGGAATTCTTAAAACACTTTCCAAATATTATTTAGCTAATAAAGTCACAATAAAGTATCACTGAGACGCTAGAAAAACATATTAGCATACTTATGTAAAACTTAACCATAGTCTAATATTAAACATTGAAACGAGGGAAAGGATGTGGTTTTTATTAAATTCCATCTGCTGCTATGACCCATGCAATACTTAAACAGATGTCTATGCAACTAAGTTATTCATGTTCAATAGGTCAACCAATCACAGTGTAAGCAATGGCCATGGATCTATCCCAAAGTAAGTTATCCTACCGCAGCCCATATTGAGAACATAGTCCAAGACAGCCAGGGTATATGACCCCATGTCTACTGCCAATCGACCAAATGTGATCACCTGGACCCAAAAGCAGCCATTTACAAGCTAGCTAGCAACCAATAAAATGGTTCAGTGGCAAAACACACACACACACAAACAAACCCCAGTGTGAACAATGAACTACTGCTGAGCTCCATGCTTAGGCCTTTAAACTGCAAACTATGAAGAGAAATGACTAGTCACACAGAGACTTCCCTGGTGGTCCAGTGGTTAAGACTCCACGCTCCCAATGCAGGGGCCCAGGTTCGATCCCTGGTCAGGGAACTAGATCCCACGTGCCTCAACAACGAGCCCGAATGCCACAACTAAAAAAGGTCCCACATGCCACAACGAAGATCCCACAAGCCACAACAAAGATCTTGCACGCGGCTACGAAGATCTCACGTGCTGCAACTAAGACCCAGTGCAGCCAAATAAATAAATAAATATTAAAAAAAAAAAAATTAGCCACACAAACTGGCACTAAACAGATACACATCAAAGTCATGAGGTAAATAAGAATACAGGAGGGACTTAAGTAAATCAAAGTTATAACCCAGCCAAAGTTTCAAAACACCACTGACTCTTGAGAATGCAGAAGCTATGAAGGAAAAAACTAGAATAGCGGGTAAGAAAATTAGCTGGCACCAAATGAACCTAACCAGAACTATAATCACTATTTCAGAGCCACAGTAAAGCTTATTTCTAGAATGATCTGTAAAAGATGTGTTTCATGGTATCACAATTCCTAAAAGGAGGAATCCTATGAATCAAATGACCTCACTCCACTCTCAACCTCAGCTGACTAAACCAGCAGCAGACACCTGACCCAGAGGAAGTAACTCCATTACTGGCCAGCCAGAGACCTACGCATGACCCAACAAGAAAAGATGAGGAGGACATTTTTGATTCTTCTCGTTGGGGTTTGGAAATTGAGCCAGTTGGCTATGCAACATTTGGCCAGTTGGCTATGCAAAGGTAAGGTGAAAAGCAAGTAGAATCATGTCGTCAGATGGCCATCTGAGGTCTTGAGCATACTAAGCAAGGAGTAGCAAGGAGGATGGACACAGAGATGCAGAGGCAAAATGCCAGTGGTCCAGGAGATTGTGTGAGACAGAGGGGAGTACTGCCTCTGCCCCGACACCTTTCTAGGTCCTACTGTCTAGAGACCCAACTGTACAGCAATTCTTATTCTTAGATCACTTTGAAACCTTACAATAAATCCTTTCAATTTAGACTGATTTGGGGAAGTTTATAATCCTTGAAAATAAAAAGCACTCATTAGAATATTGTCCAAGGATGACAGATTACATTCATGCATTTAATATTTAATTACTGTTTCCTCTCCTCCATATATCTTGGAAGAATAGTCTGCACTCCCTGTTTCTACACCCTTACTTCCCAGCCAATCATTTCTCCCCATGACTCTCCTGAAACTGAACTAGGTATGACCTAACTGTTCCATTCAGTGGATACTTCTCAGTCCTTATTTGAATTGACGTCTCTCCAACATTCACACATGTCTAATACTTGCCTCCACTTGTCTCCTGAGTGCTGGACCTACATATTTCCACCTGCCTAGTGAACATCTCTGTTGGGATGTCCATACCTCTAGTTCACACTTGTCTTCCTCACCAAACCTGTTCTTCCTCCTCCTCTATTCTTTACCTTAGTTCCTTCCACCCAGAGTACTCACAAGTCACTAAGTCCTATTAATTCTCCTAACTTTCTTGAAAATCTGTTTTTTCTCTAGCCCCAAAGCCATTGTCTGATTCAAGCTTTCATCATCCCCTGGATTAACAACAAGAGATGCAGAAATTCTGATTCAATGGAGGGACTTGGGAATTTTTTTTTCTTTTTTTTTAAGGATTCCAAATGATTCTAATGTGCAACAATTTTAGGAACTAAAACGTTATTACTTTCTAGCTGGTCTCTCCCTTTATGGAGCCATCCTCTCTACACAGCTACCAAGTCAACATGTATTACTGAAAATACACCAAGTATCAAACATTAATGTAGGTCCGACACACTAAGGAAGAAAAACAAAATCCCCACCCTAAGGGAGCTCAGTCTAGCAGTGGAGAAGTCAAGTATCACAAAAACAGTGGAATAAGTTTTGCAGAGATCTATATACTAAGTGTTTTAGTATACTGAGCTACTACACACTAAGTGTTTATTGAATGCTGATACTGTGGTGAGTCTTCACGAACATTATTTCATTTAATCCTTCTACAATACTGTAAAGTACATATTATGCTCAATTTACAGATAAAACAGCTGGGTCTCAAAGAGCTTGAAATTTTGCAAAAGATCTCACGCTCATGAATAGAGGAGGCCAGGGCTTAAATGATGGTCTAATTCCAAAAGCCCATTCTCTTAATTAGTATGGGGTGCTTTGGGAGAAAGAAAAAATAGCAAGCAACTAACTCCTAGTATCCCCTAAACTGAGCAGTGTGGACAAGTAATGGTAGGGCACTCACAGCAGAATAAAGAGCTTCTATGGAGATGTGAAGGGATGAGAGATCAGGGGAAGTTGTGGGAAACACAGTTAGTGAGGATGGCAAGGTCAGTGAATGTACAGAGGTACGTGGAGATGAGCCTGAAATGGAATCTTTTTTCCCAAGGAACCAGAGCAGTATCGGCCTTGCATGCCAAGGTAAAGAGTCTGGACATCTCCTATGGGCGCTGAGTTGTCACCAACAGATTTTAGACAGAAGACTGATTCACCTGATACACTTTTTATAAGGATTACAAGGGGAAAATAGTTTTGGAGGGTTTTCCTTATTACAAATTTGATTATTTAAAAACCTTCCGTGGCTCCATATTGTTTACTGTATAAAGTCCAAAATCCTTTCCAGTCTCATCTCATAACTATCCCCATCCACATGCGAAAATATTCACAATTCCCCTATGCTGTGCTAGGCTGCTTCAGGTTTTTGCATTTGCCTGGTCACTGTCTGTAAAAATGCCTTCTCTCCCTTGTTCCTCCTTGCCTGAGTCTGTTCAGCTTCTGTAAGGCCTTTAACAATCTCCATTCCGTCTCTCTCCCTCCTCCTTTCACCACAGAATTAGTTACTTTTTCTTTTGCGCTCACATTCTTCCTCTGTATATCTATTGACACATCACACTGCTTTGCAATTATTTAAGTATCTGTCTCCCCCATTAGATCTCTGCCAGCCCAGCACAGTAATGAGCACAGAATGTTCAACAGTATGACAAATGACTTTCTACACACACACACACACACACACACACACACACACACACACACACACACGAAGATTAAAAAAAAAAGATAACAAGGGAGTGATAAGAAAAGCATTCCTTGAAGAAATCTGAAGTATGTAATAACAAAAAACCAACATTAGCAGCAAATAACATTTATAGAGTTTACTGTGTGTCAGATACAGCTGTAAAACCTTCACATGTATTAATTCATTTAATCCTCACAACAACTCTATGAGAAGGGTACTATTATTATGACTATTTTAATGAGCCACAGAGAAGTCAAGTTACTTGCTCAAAGCTACCCAGCTAGTAAATAGGGTGCAGATGCCACCCCAGGCAGTCTGGCTCCAGAGTTCAGGTTCTTTTTTGTTCGTTGTTTTTTTCAGAGTTCAGGTTTTTTACCAATAATTATACTGGGTTGGCCAAAAGGTTCATTCGGTTTTTTCCATAAGATGGCTCTAGTGGCACTCAGTCATCTTTAACTTCATTCAGAACAATTTTGTTAGACTGTATGTGACAGCCGTCATATCAGCATGCATTTAAAAAAAACTTATCAAAATCAGTGAATTTGGGCTTCCCTGGTGGCACAGTGGTTGAGAGTCTGCCTGCCGATGCAGGGGACACGGGTTCGTGCCCCAGTCCGGGAGGATCCCACGTGCCGCGGAGCCTGCGCTCCACAACGGGAGAGGCCACAATAGTGAGAGGTCTGAGTAACGCAAAAAAAAAAACAAAATCAGTGAATTTTTGTGTAGCCACTTTAATGTTGAAGATGGAAGGAAAAAAAGCAACATTTCGGCATATTATGCTTTATTATTTCAAGAAAGGTAAAAACGCAACCGAAATGCAAAAAGAAAGATTTGTGCAGTGTATGGAGAAGGTACTGTGACTGACTGAACATGTCAAAAGTGGTTTGCAAAGTTTTGTGCTGGAGATTTCTCACTGGACGATGCTCAGGGTCAGGTACACCAGTTGAAGCGATTTGATAGCAATCAAATAGAGAAATTAACTGAGAACAATCAACATTATACCATGCGGGAGATAGCCGACATACTCAAAAGACATACTCAAAATATCCAAACCAAGCGTTGAAAATCATTTGCACCAGCTTGGTTATGTTAATCGCTTTGATGTTTGGGTTCACATAAGTTAAGGGGAAAAAACCTTGACAGTATTTCCACAAGCCATTCTCTACTTAAATGTAATGAAAACGTTCCGTTTTTTAAAACAAATTGTGATGGGCGATGAAAAGTGGATACCGTACAATAATGTGCAACGGAAGAGATCGTGGGGAAGAGAAATGCAACACCACCAACCACACCAAAGGCCAGTCTTCATCCAAAGAAGGTGATGTCGTGTATATGGTGGGATTGGAAGGGAGTCCTCTATTATGAGCTCCTTCCAGAAAACCAAACAATTAATTCCAACATGTACTGCTCCTAATTAGACCAACTGAAAGCAGCACTCGACAAAAAGCGTCCAGAATTAGTCAACAGAAAACGCATAATCTTCCATCAGGATAACGCAAGATCACATGTTTCTTTGATGACCAGGCAAAAACTGTTACAGCTTGGCTGGGAAGTTCTGATTCATCCACTGTATTCACCAGACATTGCACCTTTGGATTTCCATTTAGGTCTTTACAAAATTCTCTTAATGGAAAAAATTTCAATTCCGTGGAAGACTGTAAAAGATACCTGGAACAGTTCTTTGCTCAAAAAGATAAAAAGTTTTGGGAAGATGGAATTATGAAGTTGCCTGAAAAATGGCAGGAAGTAGTGGAACAAAAGGGTGAATATGTTATTCAATAAAGTTCTTGGTGAAAATGAAAAACGTGTCTTTTATTTTTACTTAAAAACCGAAGGCACTTTTTGGCCAACTCAATACTATCTCTTTAGCTCAAGCAAAAGACACCAGTATAAGGATACAGTTCTAGCCTTGGTTCTTTTATATCTTAATCTCTTTTTTATTCTTAACACACTAAAAATAAATCTACACAGTAAGAAAAAATTCCACTTCTTAAAATTCGCTTCAATAAATGAGTAATAATTTCATCAAACTTAAATGTGTAAATAATCTGGGACGCCTTCCCTAACATCTTAGTTTAGATCAGGGCCCTCTTGCTGTACGCTCTTGGGGCTCCCTGTGCTTTCCTTCCTAACATTCACCCAAGGATGTGACCATATACTTATGTGATCCTTTCAACAGTTCCTCTGTCCTCCCCTGGATACTCAGCTCCACAGGGGTTCATGTCTATTTTACTCATCAATGCAGCTTCAGCATATAGTAGACCCATAATAGATGTTTGAGAAGTAGATATGTCCAAAAGGTCTTCACTATTCATCACTTTTTTTCTGCTCATGTTGCCATCATCATAATGCAAATCATAATTACTTAGTGCCAAAAATATTAAAATAAATCTCATCTGATCTCTGCCTATATTCTCCTATGGTTTTATACATCTCATGCAACACTGACAAATTAATCTTCCTAAAACATTCCTTTACTCGTTCAAAAAATATTAACTCCTACTATGTGCCTAAAGGAAACCAGAACGTCACACCAAAATATGTCACTTTGGCATATTGATTATTTTTAATTAAAGGCATTTAAGAAACAGCAGGTACAAGAAGAACATTCTGGGGACTTCCCTGGTGATGCAGTGGTTACGAATCTGCCTGCCAATGCAGGGGACTCGGGTTCGAGCCCTGGTCTGGGAAGATCCCACATGCCGCAGAGCAACTAAGCCTGCGAGCCACAACTACTGAGCCTGTGTGCCAGAACTACTAAAGCCCGAGCACCTAGAGTCCCTGCTCCACAACAAGCCAACGCAATGAGAAGTCCGCGCACCGCAACGAAGAAGAGCAGCCCCCACTGGCTGCAACTATAGAAAGCCCGCAGGCAGCAACGAAGACCCAACACAGCCAAAAAAAAAAAAGGACATTCTGACCCTTCTCTTTTACTTTCTGAAAGCAGGAGATAAAACTCCCGTGTGAAAGGGACCCTCACTATACCAGGAGTAAAGAAGACGTCCTCATCACTAAAGCCAGAGAACTTAGGGCTGAGAAATCTGTACAAACAAATCTTGTTAAACTAACCTTTATCTTCCGCGTTACTTCTTCATCATTTACTACCTCAGCCCAAACCCCTTTGTCTTGTCAATTCTTCACAAATCTTGTTTCTCTGTCTAAAAGTTGTAAACACTTCCTGCTCTGGTCCCTTCACATCTTCATTCTCTTGTGAAGGCTCCCATGTACATGTAAAAATTTAATAAAATTTGTATGCTTCTCTGCTGCTAATCTGTCCTAGACAGTCTAACTCTTAGGCCCAGCCAGAGACCCAAAGAGGGTAGAGGAGAATTTTCCTCCCCTACATACCAAATATATTTCACTGCTTAATAAAATCCTATTAATTTCCTAACGCCTATAGAATAAAATTCAAAATGTCAGATTTGTCTATTGAAAGAAATAAATAAGAAGGAAAACTACCCCAGACCTTGGTCTCTAATACCATTCCCCCCTAAAAGAAACAGGGCTCCTCAGAGAAATGGCTAGTTTCAGCACTGGGAAAGGGTAGGTAAAGGATAAGGTTGGAATACCTTACTACGCCAGAAAGTAAGGAAAAGTTCAAAAAAATGATAGGGGCATGACAAAAGGACACTAGAGCCACCTGAAGGGACTCCCACTGTTCAAATCTGGGACAATTTGAACACCAAAATAATTAAGTACAGTGATGAGTTATAGGCCATTTTTATAAAAATGAACTTACGAGTCCATACCAACAGGAAAGGAAGGAAGGTAGGTAAGGGTGGGGGACAGCGGGGGGGGGGGGGGGGGGGGGGGGGGGGGGGGGGGGG